>NC_086447.1:138241512-138541512 GCF_028390025.1 Pseudophryne corroboree
GGATGCTGTCCGTCAGTATACCGACAACAGCATCCCGACCGTCAGTATGCCAGCAGCAGGGTGAGTGCAAAGAGTCCACTTACGGGCTCGATGCACTCGCCATGCTGCAGCCTCGGTGGCATGCTGCGCTTGCCACAGGTTCTATTCCCACTCTATGGGTGTTGTGGACACCCACAAGTGGGAATAGCCCGTTAGCTGGTATTCCGGCTGTCAGAAGTGTCAGTGATCGGGATCCCAGCGTCGGTATCCTGACTGTCGCCAACTTAACTGCATCCCCTATGAGGAGCCCTATTAACAATTGCAGGCTTTTCAGCCCACAGTATTATTAACAATGAGATATAGTGCCTATCTATAATATAAAACAACAGATTGTGGTACTGTATTATACTGTACCTTACCTGGTTTTGGAACTGGGTTCATTTTAACATGTCATTTATGCAATACTGTATATATCTAGTTTTTCTTTTTCTGCTATTTGCACAGACTCTAGATCACACCTCACTCCTTTATTAGAACTAATTTTTACTGATAGAGGGGGAAGGGGGGGGGGGGGGGGCTGTAGGCTGACTTTTGCCTAGGGTGCCAAAAAACCTTGCACCGGCCCTGTACACGTTGTTTCTTGATAGTACCTAAAATCAAACAATGCTTAGAAATGTTTAACTCTATTTCTTAAGATATTATCCCTTTATTAACAGTAAATTATATAGTGTGTATGTGGTCATTGTCTTATATTTTCCAAAATCCCCTTACCAAACATTATTTTTTCATTCCCACAAATGGGTATCAACCCATGTTTTTTATCTGAGGTGGAAATGGTACAATGAATGGGCTCAGTACCAGCTTTGAAATTGATTTATTTTGAATCCAAATTTTAATTTTTAGAAGGTGGTAAGCCTGTTTTGAAAACTAAGTGAGGTAAGAATCATTGAAAGAACTGTCCTTCTACCCCTGTGCAGTACGATCTTTTACCCATGGATGTAGGACAGATGTCGGCCATATGTTATCCGTAAAATTAAAAACGTGGTCCCACCTGCCTATTGCTCAGGCAGTTGGGTCCACCGGGAGTCTGAAGGCTTTGAGTAAGCAGATTTTGAGTTTTGTTCCTGAAAACCAGTAGCTGCATTTTTCAAATACTCCCCTCTCAAGGTAATAGAGGATGCAGTGTTTTTCTTTTATTATTTATTCATCCAAAAGGAATGCAATATAGGGGCAGTATACGATTTCGTAGCCGGTATAGCTGTGGAAGGAAGATATGTATACTTACCCACCATTGCCTTAGTTACTCACTTATCGCTTTCAACCAAAAACATGGACTCACCTGTGAAGGGCAGGATGTACACGTTTCTCCTGTAGTCTGCTTCCGCAGTCTATTGTCTGTGGTAGTCTGTAGATGGTATCCTTGTGCCGCCATATACATAGTCTACAAGCTAATTGTTACGCCGGAACTGTACTCACCACTCTTCATATCTTCATGCTCTGTTAGGGGTGTTGTTTGTTCTTGTGAATAACTCCATCATGTGCTCCTTGTGTCAAGTCCAACGAAGCAGGCATACTGGTCCAACCCATTCTCCGGTCAAATACTAACCTTAAACTAATAAAAATCTGCTAAAATCCTCAGGAGCTCTCACACTTGTGAATTTCTCCTCCAGGCAGATTTTCTAAACAGTCTACTAGGAGCGACATAGAGGGATTAGCTAGTCAACACTACTAAAAAGCACATGGCTCCTAGTGGACCTGTCTATTGTCCATGGTACTAATGTTTACCCCAGTTTCCTCTAGGATGCAAGATAAAGTACTTTATTTTGAATCCTGAGGAATACAGGTAACCGAATGAGCCACTAACAGAGTGCATCTGCATGCTATGAGCATCTAGCGTGTTCATATAGCCTCACTGCTGCATACATAATGGATTTTTGTGGTTAATATTCTCAATTTTTTTTAAAACAGTTCCAACAATCAATGCTGGTGATCATGCGAGCATTGGATTACAGTTTTTGAAGTCCTAGTTTAGCTATGCCCCCATTTTTCAGCTTCTTTATTTGATGCCTGGAACAATGACTTTAGGGTTGATGTTTTTGGTTTTGACTGTAGAAGGCTTCTGTGCCGCAATGATCATTTAGTTCCAAATTCTTCGGTTCTTCCATCATGGATGTTCTGCAAAAGGAGATTAAAATAGTAAATTTAGAGTTATTTTTCAATACAGCCATATTAATGTATAACCATGTCCCCTCATACCTCAACTTTTCACAACTTAGTTTTCTGCAAATACAGCATTTGACCATTTTGATGCTGTAATAGTAAACATGATTTTTTTTATTAAATTGAAATAAGACTCCATGTCCTCCGTATTTTCTCAGTAATTTGTATAATGTGGCTTATGGTTTAGATCACAGATTTTAGCCCTTGTAATAAAGATACAGACCCAGACCAAAAACATCACCATACTCTGCGTAAGACACTTCATCATCATTGTCAGCTTGCATCATATATGCCACAGTACGCATTGTTGGACTAATGGTAAGGGTCTGTGACTCTGGCTCTGGTATTGTCACTTAATCTCTATTCATCATGTCACCCATAGACTGAGTTAACTTTTTCATCTCTTTCTCAGTATGCTAAAATTTGATATAAATATTTGATATGATCCCTTTAATGGCATCTTTTTGATTAGTCCCTCTCGCCTGAGAATGTCTAATAGTTTTGTTACATTTACTATATTAACCCGAGGAATATAGACACTCTGCTGTGCATCAAACACATGAACATGACATTGTAATGTGAAGGGACACACGCACACACATGAAAATTGAAAAACACAATTTATCACAGAGCCAACATGGAACCACAGAACATGGATACCGCAACACCAACTTTTTAAAAATTACAAATCAGCTGGGTTGCTAAATCAAGTTAATTATATTTTTATTTCTATTCTACAATGCTCCCCCCCCCCTTACTAAGAAGGATTGGTACCGCTGTGGAGCCAGACTTAGTTCAGGAGATGCGCTTCCCTGTGATGCCTGTTAGTGTAATCTGCCAAAATAACATTGCGCTTGCGAGATCAGTCACCTATCAGCGTGGAACAGTACCAGTAAGCCCATATGAGGTTGGCCTGTTCCACACAACCCTAAGTCCCACTAAGCATGCAGGCTTGTGTCAACCAGTCCTGCATGATAAATGTGAAAAACAAAAGCCGATAATTAACAATCTTGCACAAGTGTGCCCGGCTCCTACGGTCAAATAAATAAAATTGCGTCTGTTAGTATGGGAATACAACAGGCATCCACCATACACTATTTACTAAAGTGCACAAGGCAAATATAGAACTGGTCCATACCCCGTAAAACTAATGTGTATCCATTATCTTCTGTGACTTAAGAAAAATCAGACTTATACGATGCAGCATACCTTGGTAGCTCTATGCCTGCATCATTATTCTGTTGTCTTCTCGGACTGGACCCTTCTCCGATTAGGTCTTGCCAGTTGTCGGTATGCTGTAAAGAAAAAAAGACACAGTCAGTTTATAAAAAAAACTACCTTTGCTTGTCAGTAACTGTCCCTGACACCATTGCTGATCTCCTTTCCCTAACTTAGCACACCGCTACGGACAAATACCTAGCTTGTTGGGGAAAAGAAAGAGGAAAAAGCTAGATGACTTACCCTTGGCAAGTCCTCCGCCAAGCTCTATGCCAGCCTCTGTGCTTGATTAGCGGACTGGACCCTTCTCCGATTAGGTCTTGCCAGTTGTCGGTATGCTGTAAAGAAAAAAAGACACAGTCAGTTTATAAAAAAAACTACCTTTGCTTGTCACTAACTGTCCCTGACACCATTGCTGATCTCCTTTCCCTAACTTAGCACACCGCTACGGACAAATACCTAGCTTGTTGGGGAAAAGAAAGAGGAAAAAGCTAGATGACTTACCCCTGGCAAGTCCTCCGCCAAGCTCTATGCCAGCCTCTGTGCTTGATTAGCGGACTGGACCCTTCTCCGATTAGGTCTTGCCAGTTGTCGGTATGCTGTAAAGAAAAAAAGACACAGTCAGTTTATAAAAAAAACTACCTTTGCTTGTCACTAACTGTCCCTGACACCATTGCTGATCTCCTTTCCCTAACTTAGCACACCGCTACGGACAAATACCTAGCTTGTTGGGGAAAAGAAAGAGGAAAAAGCTAGATGACTTACCCTTGGCAAGTCCTCCGCCAAGCTCTATGCCAGCCTCTGTGCTTGATTAGCGGACTGGACCCTTCTCCGATTAGGTCTTGCCAGTTGTCGGTATGCTGTAAAGAAAAAAAGACACAGTCAGTTTATAAAAAAAACTACCTTTGCTTGTCACTAACTGTCCCTGACACCATTGCTGATCTCCTTTCCCTAACTTAGCACACCGCTACGGACAAATACCTAGCTTGTTGGGGAAAAGAAAGAGGAAAAAGCTAGATGACTTACCCTTGGCAAGTCCTCCGCCAAGCTCTATGCCAGCCTCTGTGCTTGATTAGCGGACTGGACCCTTCTCCGATTAGGTCTTGCCAGTTGTCGGTATGCTGTAAAGAAAAAAAGACACAGTCAGTTTATAAAAAAAAATACCTTTGCTTGTCACTAACTGTCCCTGACACCATTGCTGATCTCCTTTCCCTAACTTAGCACACCGCTACGGACAAATACCTAGCTTGTTGGGGAAAAGAAAGAGGAAAAAGCTAGATGACTTACCCTTGGCAAGTCCTCCGCCAAGCTCTATGCCAGCCTCTGTGCTTGATTAGCGGACTGGTCCCTGTGTCCGGCTAGTTTGCTGTTGTGGACGGCTCCTCCTGGGATCCTGACGGCTCCTCCGGGGCTGTGGCATGCTCCTCCGGTGCTGTGGCATGCTCATCCTGGGCTCGGGCATGCTCCTCCTGGGCTCGGGCATGTTCCTCCTGGGCTCGGGCATGTTCCTCCTGGGCTCGGGCATGCTCCTCCTGTGCTCTGTTCCACATAACTGTCTGTGCTTGTTCCAACATCTCCTGCTGTGCTCTGTTCCACATCTCTTGCTGTATTATGGACTGCTCCAATTCTTCTGACCTTTGACGCTGCAGTCTCAAAACTGACAATGCTCTTTGATAAGCCAGATCTCCTCTCTCTTCTTGAGCATACATTTCTTGATCAATTGATGTTCTGTTTGATGGTGTTGTGACTTCCGAACTTCGTTCTGCCTGCTGTGGTTGTGCGCTGTGCAATCTTCTTCCTTCGTCTGTCATCAGCTGCAGGCTTGTTGAAATCATGCTTGTGTTTAGGTTGCACTGTTGTTGCCACAGTAGCATGCTTTGAAGGCCTGTTCCAATCTGTTGGCATTGCAATGAAATATGTTCCAGAGAATCATTGTGTTGTCGACAGAGTTGTTCCTGATGGGATTCTCCATCCCGCTGTTCATTTTGTTGGGTGCTGATCTGTTCAATCTTCTGCTCCATGCTCTTGCAATGTCCAACCACCGACATATGTGCTGACACAAGTTGATCGTAGTATCGGGCCAGCGATATCATTGCGTCATTTTGTTGAACAACAGCTGTCTTGATATGGTCGATGTTCTGTTCCATGTTGTCCAAACGATTATTAATCCTTTGGCTTTCTTCAGCTCTACATTGGTCCATGTTCTTTAAAGCTTCCAGTATTAGATTGAGTGATGACTCTGTAATACAAGTAAATAATTTAGTTTAACAAATTACAGTTGAACACAATTAAACACTCCTAAATTGTAAATAAATATAAAATTGCTACCTCCTGGCGTAGTTTCCGGTGTTTTTGATTCAAGGACTTCTGGTACACTGCCTGAAGTTTCCATGTCCGGAATTTGCTCTGTTCTTTCAACAAGATTATGGTCTCCAATTGCAGGGTAGCTCTGTGAAAAGGACTCTTCTGGCAGTGTCTGTGGGTGCCCCTGTGATGAATTTTCTTCTGGAAGTGGCTGTTGGGATGATGTTTCTTCCTGCACCGTGGGTGGGTGCATCTGGGCTGATTCTGCTTGAAGTGTCGCTGCTTGCAGTGTTGAATCAATCGGCAATATTGTATGCTGTATCTGGGTTTCTAAAATGTCAATATAGATATATACAATAATTATAACCCAAAAATATGCAGTGCCAGAAATACAGACAGCTAAAGATACGCAAACAGTGCAAGCTAGAGGTATATACCCATTGATAGATATACATGTACCAAAATTTATAATTTCATGTACAAAAACTATGCCTTACCGGTATCCTCAGCACCTCCTCCAGTTGTCGGATATCCAAAAGAAACTCTTCTCTTTGCCTTAACTGTGGAATCTGTAATATTTATATAAAGAACATACTGTAGTTATTAGTTTTGTTTCCATACAAAATATTTTTTGAATATATATATATATATATATATATATATATATATATATAAAAATACGATATGTCCCTAACCTTTCTGCGATTTTGTTTTCTTCTTTGGCGTTGTTTCCGTTTGTGGCGTGCTATGTTTTGTTGGCGTAGAATATTTTGTGGCTCCTTTTGAAAGAAATACGAAATTTAAATTTTTGTTGAAATAATTAGTTTTTTAAAAAGAATATTAAAAAATTAATTTTATAGAATTTTTAAAAATAATACCTTCTGCACTGGTTCCTGCCATTTCTTCCTGCACAAGTACGAAGTAGTTCTCCATCTTCTTTTCCCAATCCTTGTGTAATTTTTGCCCTTTTTGGATCTTGAGATTGACGGATCTTCTACAGTCGCGTAACCTTTTCTTGCAACTTTCGTTGCTTCGCTTGAACCCACCTCCCAAAGAAACTGATTCAGAGATTTCATTCCACGTCGTTCCCTTGAATCGGTGATGAACATTTCTTGCCGGCGATCCGAAAAGTTGAAAGGAGTGATGAACAACTTGATTGATTAGGGTGTCCGTTTCTTCATCTGTGAAGTTGGGTGCCCTGCTGCTGGATTCTTCTCCCGAGTCCGCTTCTTCATGCGAAACTCTGCCATGGTCGGTTGGTGATGTTTGTTGCTGTCTTTCCGAGGATTCTTCTTCCTGTGCGGATAGAGAAAGCCTCCTTGCTTCTTCCTCGGACATCTCTGAAAAAAAAACTTAAAAAAAAAAAAAATTCATACTAATATTAATAATAATAATAATAATAATAATAATAATAATAATAATTAGTATACTAGCAGTGCAACATACCCAAATTTTGCCAACCAGCTGTTACAAATATACACAAGTAATGAACCCCAGCAGTGCCAAATACAGAAATTATGCCACCCAGCAGTGCCAGATACCCAAAATATGCCACCCAGCAGTGCCAAATATAGAAATTATGGCACCCAGCAGTGCCAAATACAGAAATTATGCCATCCAACAGTGCCAGATACCCAAATTATGCAATCCAGCAGTGCCAAATACAGAAATTATGCCATCCAGTAGTGCCAGATACCCAAATTATGCCATCCAGCAGTGCCAAATACAGAAATTATGCCACCCAGCAGTGCCAGATACCCAAATTATGCCATCCAGCAGTGCCAAACACAGAAATTATGCCACCCAGCAGTGCCAAATACATAAAATATGCCACCCAGCAGTGCCAGATACCCAAATTATGCCACCCAGCAGTGCCAAATACATAAATTATGCCACCCAGCAGTGCCAAATACAGAAATTATGCCACCCAGCAGTGCCAGATACCCAAAATATGCCACCCAGCAGTGCCAGATACCCAAATTATGCCATCCAGCAGTGCCAAACACAGAAATTATGCCACCCAGCAGTGCCAAATACATAAAATATGCCACCCAGCAGTGCCAGATACCCAAATTATGCCACCCAGCAGTGCCAAATACATAAATTATGCCACCCAGCAGTGCCAAATACAGAAATTATGCCACCCAGCAGTGCCAGATACCCAAAATATGCCACCCAGCAGTGCCAGATACCCAAATTATGCCATCCAGCAGTGCCAAACACAGAAATTATGCCACCCAGCAGTGCCAAATACATAAAATATGCCACCCAGCAGTGCCAGATACCCAAATTATGCCACCCAGCAGTGGCAGATACCCAAATTATGCCACCCAGCAGTGCCAAATATAGAAATTATGGCACCCAGCAGTGCCAAATACAGAAATTATGCCATCCAGCAGTGCCAGATACCCAAATTATGCCATCCAGCAGTGCCAAATACAGAAATTATGCCACCCAGCAGTGCCAGATACCCAAATTATGCCATCCAGCAGTGCCAAACACAGAAATTATGCCACCCAGCAGTGCCAAATACATAAAATATGCCACCCAGCAGTGCCAGATACCCAAATTATGCCACCCAGCAGTGCCAAATACATAAATTATGCCACCCAGCAGTGCCAAATACAGAAATTATGCCACCCAGCAGTGCCAGATACCCAAAATATGCCACCCAGCAGTGCCAAATATAGAAATTATGGCACCCAGCAGTGCCAAATACATAAATTATGCCACCCAGCAGTGCCAGATACCCAAATTATGCCACCCAGCAGTGGCAGATACCCAAATTATGCCACCCAGCAGTGCCAAATACATAAATTATGCCACCCAGCAGTGCCAAATACAGAAATGATGCCATCCAGCAGTGCCAAATACAGAAATTATGCCATCCAGCAGTGCCAGATACCCAAATTATGCCATCCAGCAGTGCCAAATACAGAAATTATGCCATCCAGCAGTGCCAGATACCCAAATTATGCCACCCAGCAGTGCCAGATACCCAAATTATGCCATCCAGCAGTGCCAAACACAGAAATTATGCCACCCAGCAGTGCCAGATACCCAAAATATGCCACCCAGCAGTGCCAAATATAGAAATTATGGCACCCAGCAGTGCCAAATACAGAAATTATGCCATCCAACAGTGCCAGATACCCAAATTATGCCATCCAGCAGTGCCAAATACAGAAATTATGCCATCCAGCAGTGCCAGATACCCAAATTATGCCATCCAGCAGTGCCAAATACAGAAATTATGCCACCCAGCAGTGCCAGATACCCAAATTATGCCATCCAGCAGTGCCAAACACAGAAATTATGCCACCCAGCAGTGCCAAATACATAAAATATGCCACCCAGCAGTGCCAGATACCCAAATTATGCCACCCAGCAGTGCCAAATACATAAATGATGCCACCCAGCAGTGCCAAATACAGAAATTATGCCACCCAGCAGTGCCAGATACCCAAAATATGCCACCCAGCAGTGCCAAATATAGAAATTATGGCACCCAGCTGTGCAAAATACATAAATTATGCGACCCAGCAGTGCCAGATACCCAAATTATGCCACCCAGCAGTGGCAGATACCCAAATTATGCCACCCAGCAGTGCCAAATACATAAATTATGCCACCCAGCAGTGCCAAATACAGAAATGATGCCATCCAGCAGTGCCAAATACAGAAATTATGCCATCCAGCAGTGCCAGATACCCAAATTATGCCATCCAGCAGTGCCAAATACAGAAATTATGCCATCCAGCAGTGCCAGATACCCAAATTATGCCACCCAGCAGTGCCAGATACCCAAATTATGCCATCCAGCAGTGCCAAACACAGAAATTATGCCACCCAGCAGTGCCAAATACATAAAATATGCCACCCAGCAGTGCCAGATACCCAAATTATGCCACCCAGCAGTGCCAAATACATAAATGATGCCACCCAGCAGTGCCAAATACAGAAATTATGCCACCCAGCAGTGCCAGATACCCAAAATATGCCACCCAGCAGTGCCAAATATAGAAATTATGGCACCCAGCAGTGCCAAATACATAAATTATGCCACCCAGCAGTGCCAGATACCCAAATTATGCCACCCAGCAGTGGCAGATACCCAAATTATGCCACCCAGCAGTGCCAAATACATAAATTATGCCACCCAGCAGTGCCAAATACAGAAATGATGCCATCCAGCAGTGCCAAATACAGAAATTATGCCATCCAGCAGTGCCAGATACCCAAATTATGCCATCCAGCAGTGCCAAATACAGAAATTATGCCATCCAGCAGTGCCAGATACCCAAATTATGCCACCCAGCAGTGCCAGATACCCAAATTATGCCATCCAGCAGTGCCAAACACAGAAATTATGCCACCCAGCAGTGCCAGATACCCAAAATATGCCACCCAGCAGTGCCAAATATAGAAATTATGGCACCCAGCAGTGCCAAATACAGAAATTATGCCATCCAACAGTGCCAGATACCCAAATTATGCCATCCAGCAGTGCCAAATACAGAAATTATGCCATCCAGCAGTGCCAGATACCCAAATTATGCCATCCAGCAGTGCCAAATACAGAAATTATGCCACCCAGCAGTGCCAGATACCCAAATTATGCCATCCAGCAGTGCCAAACACAGAAATTATGCCACCCAGCAGTGCCAAATACATAAAATATGCCACCCAGCAGTGCCAGATACCCAAATTATGCCACCCAGCAGTGGCAGATACCCAAATTATGCCACCCAGCAGTGGCAGATACCCAAATTATGCCACCCAGCAGTGCCAAATATAGAAATTATGGCACCCAGCAGTGCCAAATACAGAAATTATGCCATCCAGCAGTGCCAGATACCCAAATTATGCCACCCAGCAGTGCCAAATACAGAAATTATGCCAAACAGCTGTGACATATACACAAATAATGAACCCAAGCAGTGACAGATATACACATTTGGCAAACAAACGGTGAAAAATACACACATTATGCCAGAAAGCAGTGCCAGATACCGACATCTCACACACTGCAGTAACAGATATACAAATAATGCCAATCAGCAGTGGCAGGGATAGCAGTTGGAAGAGATAATAAGAAACATGGGACAGTTTATTTAGCATGATAGTGTAATAGAAAGACAGAGTACATTTAGCTCAGCGCTTACCTATTAAGATGAGAAAAAAAAACTGGATTGGTCTTCTCCTCTTCGTATGAAGAATTCTTGTCACGGTCACTTCTCCAGAAAAGCTCTGATATGTAAATCAGAATCGCTAGAAGCCAATCACAAGACGCTAACAGACCGTATACAGCCAGTTAGCAGTCTCAAGCAAATGGCGCCTATGCAAGGGAGGGACAGAGTTTATATTCTGTGTAAAAGTGCGGGAACATCGCTCCTCCTTCAAGTAGGAATCATGTAGTATTATTGGCTAATTTAGTGGCACCACTATACGTCAGGTTATACTGAACTGTTGATTTGTCTTATGTAGGAGTATATTTTATTGGTTGGATTTCAGCGCGAACGGACATGTTATGTTTTGATTGGTGTCATCAGTGATAGCATTATTTAAATCAAATTTAAAAAAAAAAAACAGTAACCGGAATGTATCTTGGAACGTTGTCCGTGAACGGTTAATTTAAGCAAACTCTGCCATTATGGAGCTTGCAGTACTTATCGACGGGGATTATGTAGCTGTAGTGTTGGTGTAATTTTGGCACATATAGTGCAATGGGGAATGCTGGCTGCACCTCAGCACGAGAACGGGGTGACGTTCCGGTGTGCTGGGGCGTATAGGGGCAGTACACGGCTGTGGGGGAGCTTATGGTGGGAGAGGGGTAGATGGCTAGAGAGAGCGGTGTGCGTCTTGGGGTACATGGCTGGTGATAGCTGGTGTTCGGGGGACAGTTGGAGGGAGGCGTTGTGTTACTTGTAGTGCCACGGTGAAACATGGGGCGCGTAATGTAGTGGGGTGTCTAGCTAGGCGTGTAAATGTAGACAGGCAGCGGGGTGACTAGGGGGGATGGAGGCGGCGTCTAACTTTGGACGGGTATCGTGGGGAATAGCGGGCGGGGGGGGGGGGGAGGGTGTCAGCGTTGCAGATGTGCAGCCGGGTGCCCAGGTGTGCTGGCAGACATGGGTGGGGTGTTCTTAAAGGGTGTGACTGTGCTACCAGAGCGGGGAGCAGTGCCAGGGCGTTGTGTTACTTGTAGTGCCACGGTGAAACATGGGGCGCGTAATGTAGTGGGGTGTCTAGCTAGGCGTGTAAATGTAGACAGGCAGCGGGGTGACTAGGGGGGATGGAGGCGGCGTCTAACTTTGGACGGGTATCGTGGGGAATAGCGGGCGGGGGGGGGGGGGGAGGGTGTCAGCGTTGCAGATGTGCAGCCGGGTGCCCAGGTGTGCTGGCAGACATGGGTGGGGTGTTCTTAAAGGGTGTGACTGTGCTACCAGAGCGGGGAGCAGTGCCAGGGCGTTGTGTTACTTGTAGTGCCACGGTGAAACATGGGGCGCGTAATGTAGTGGGGTGTCTAGCTAGGCGTGTAAATGTAGACGGGCAGCGGGGTGACTAGGGGGGATGGAGGCGGCGTCTAACTTTGGACGGGTATCGTGGGGAATAGCGGGCGGGGGGGGGGGGGGAGGGTGTCAGCGTTGCAGATGTGCAGCCGGGTGCCCAGGTGTGCTGGCAGACATGGGTGGGGTGTTCTTAAAGGGTGTGACTGTGCTACCAGAGCGGGGAGCAGTGCCAGGGCGTTGTGTTACTTGTAGTGCCACGGTGAAACATGGGGCGCGTAATGTAGTGGGGTGTCTAGCTAGGCGTGTAAATGTAGACAGGCAGCGGGGTGACTAGGGGGGATGGAGGCGGCGTCTAACTTTGGACGGGTATCGTGGGGAATAGCGGGCGGGGGGGGGGGGGAGGGTGTCAGCGTTGCAGATGTGCAGCCGGGTGCCCAGGTGTGCTGGCAGACATGGGTGGGGTGTTCTTAAAGGGTGTGACTGTGCTATCAGAGCGGGGAGCAGTGCCAGGGCGTTGTGTTACTTGTAGTGCCACGGTGAAACATGGGGCGCGTAATGTAGTGGGGTGTCTAGCTAGGCGTGTAAATGTAGACAGGCAGCGGGGTGACTAGGGGGGATGGAGGCGGCGTCTAACTTTGGACGGGTATCGTGGGGAATAGCGGGCGGGGGGGGGGGGGGGGAGGGTGTCAGCGTTGCAGATGTGCAGCCGGGTGCCCAGGTGTGCTGGCAGACATGGGTGGGGTGTTCCTTAAAGGGTGTGACTGTGCTACCAGAGCGGGGAGCAGTGCCAGGGCGTTGTGTTACTTGTAGTGCCACGGTGAAACATGGGGCGCGTAATGTAGTGGGGTGTCTAGCTAGGCGTGTAAATGTAGACGGGCAGCGGGGTGACTAGGGGGGATGGAGGCGGCGTCTAACTTTGGACGGGTATCGTGGGGAATAGCGGGCGGGGGGGGGGGGGGAGGGTGTCAGCGTTGCAGATGTGCAGCCGGGTGCCCAGGTGTGCTGGCAGACATGGGTGGGGTGTTCTTAAAGGGTGTGACTGTGCTATCAGAGCGGGGAGCAGTGCCAGGGCGTTGTGTTACTTGTAGTGCCACGGTGAAACATGGGGCGCGTAATGTAGTGGGGTGTCTAGCTAGGCGTGTAAATGTAGACAGGCAGCGGGGTGACTAGGGGGGATGGAGGCGGCGTCTAACTTTGGACGGGTATCGTGGGGAATAGCGGGCGGGGGGGGGGGGGGGGAGGGTGTCAGCGTTGCAGATGTGCAGCCGGGTGCCCAGGTGTGCTGGCAGACATGGGTGGGGTGTTCTTAAAGGGTGTGACTGTGCTACCAGAGCGGGGAGCAGTGCCAGGGCGTTGTGTTACTTGTAGTGCCACGGTGAAACATGGGGCGCGTAATGTAGTGGGGTGTCTAGCTAGGCGTGTAAATGTAGACAGGCAGCGGGGTGACTAGGGGGGATGGAGGCGGCGTCTAACTTTGGACGGGTATCGTGGGGAATAGCGGGCGGGGGGGGGGGGGGGGGAGGGTGTCAGCGTTGCAGATGTGCAGCCGGGTGCCCAGGTGTGCTGGCAGACATGGGTGGGGTGTTCCTTAAAGGGTGTGACTGTGCTACCAGAGCGGGGAGCAGTGCCAGGGCGTTGTGTTACTTGTAGTGCCACGGTGAAACATGGGGCGCGTAATGTAGTGGGGTGTCTAGCTAGGCGTGTAAATGTAGACGGGCAGCGGGGTGACTAGGGGGGATGGAGGCGGCGTCTGACTTTGGAAGGGTATCGTGGGGAATAGCGGGGGGGGGAGGGTGTTGCAGATGTGCAGCAGGTCAGGGTATTGTTTGTCGAACAATTACATGTCGATCTATGAGTGGTCGGTCTATGGTTTGTCGATCTTATGTATGTCGATGTATTTGTTTGACGAACAATTTCATGCCGATCGATAAATTGTCGGTCTATGGTATGTCGATCTTCTGTAGGTCGATGTATTTGTTTGTCGAACAATTACTTGTCAATCTAATGTTTGCCGATCTTCAGTAAGTCGATGTATTTGTTTGTCGCACAATTACATGTCGATCTATGTTTTGTCTGTCTATGGTTGGTCGATCTTCAGTAGGTCGATGCATTTGTTTGTAGAACAATTACATGTCGATGATTTGTTGGTCGACCTGATGTTGTTTCGATGTTGTGCGTGATCGATCATTTGTGTGTCGATGTTTTGTTTATCGAGCATACGTATTGTCGATGTTCAGTGTTTGTCGATGTAGTGTGTGCCGATGTTAGTGGGATGTCGATCTTGTGTTTGTAGATGTTCGAACACTGTCGATGTAGATGTTGTCTATGTTGCGTGGTCGATGTTCGCATTGTCGATCAAGCGTCTGCCGATCCATCGACCGGATACCTCAGCAACGTGAGGATGAATGGACCACTATACCTTTTAAACCTCAGAGACAACAATGGAGGCAACCAGCAGCACATAGAACTTATGGTCCAGTCACAAAAAATAGATATACAACGCTAAATAGGCTCAACTCTGAGAGTGAGAACGATTTTTTATCGCCAAGTACACCACACTGGAGGGATCGATACAGGAAGCACTCCATCAAAGAGAGTATTCATACAGCTTCACCCCTAAAGAGACCATCAAGAGGGGAAGAAGAGGAAGAAGATCTGGAAGATCAAAGCGTGAGAAAAGTAACAGACATTAACGACTGATAATGAGTTAAAAGAACAAGGTATCTTCAATTTATAAACAAGGTTTTGAACACCTCAGAAATTACGTTATTAAGCAAAGGATTATCATTTGCTCTGGTTACTAAACCTAACAATTTCCAACTTTTCATAGACCTGAGTAAGTATATCAGAAAATTAACCTTACAGAGGCACTTCATCAAAAAAGAAACAAGCTCCACTAGGAGGTAACAATTGTGTACACAGGTGCGCTATCAACAGCTGTTGGTATTGGGGTGGTCAAATTCCCCTAGAAGTTAATGTAAAGAATAGGAAAATATATACCAGCGCTGACTGTTTGTTCTAAATAAACACAATTGGGCTTGTATTCTTACACAATTATTTAATAAACATTAAAATAACCACTATAATAAAACAGGTAAATCCCATATAATTGTATGCTATTACTATTAAAAGCCACTGTTTAGCAATCACTTCCACTGAAATTGTGAATATAACCCACAATTGGGTATGAATGGATAGACCCTGTGTAGTTTTTACCAGTAGTTGATGGGAATATGCAGTCCCTTGTTCTCATCAGCTGGAATGTCCTTATGAATGCTCAGAGATTTCAACTTCTGGAGCTCCGAGGTCTTATGGAGATAGCACTCTCCTGGAAAGTCAGCTGGGATGTCCTTTAGTGCTGATACTGTTCCAAGGTTGTAATTAACCCCGCATTTGGGTGGAAGAATGGAGGTCGCACTCTCCTGATGAATCGGCTAAGATAGCCTGTTGATGCTGATACCAGTGTCCAATTATTGCAAAATTGGTAGGGGTGATTCTCCCATGTATCCTGGTTCACAAGGTGACTTAGAGGGAAGAATTGCTGACTGCTGTGGTGGTATAGCGTGCAAACTCAACGCGTTTCGCTGGTAGGTAATGTGTGTCCAGCTTCCCTGGTTCCTCTTTATATACCTCCCAGGGTAAATAGATAAGTGGCACAGGTGTATATGATGATTTAATTCAAATAAATTAAACAAGCCATGCGTTAAAACAATGAATATTATTCATAAATAGCGTCTGTATTGGTCACATAAGGGTAAGACACAGTGTTATTATAAAAACGAGCATTAGATCAAGTTTTAAACATGATTTACCTTATCTCTGTATCCGTGGTAGTCCGTCCACGTGATCACTCTGGTCACATGATCGGAGGACTCCGGGCACAGCCGATCATTGGTAGGTCGTTTAAGTCAGGTGTTTATCATTCACCAATGGAGGTACTGGAATTAACTGTCGTGTGGTAAGGTCACGTGGTGGCGCTGACGTCCGCGCTTACCACATGACTGAACGACCTTCATGCATATGGATGTTGCTATGGTGATGTAAACTCAATCACATCACCATAGGTTGTGCTTACCGGAGTTCCGGCCCACGTTACTAGATGACGTATAGATGTTGCTGTGGTGATGTAAACTCAATCACATCACCATAGATAATGCTTCCCGGAATTCCGGCCCACATTGTTGAATGACATATCACGCTGCAACATACACAAATGGTATGTCTTATAACAATTCAGTCTGATATATAGATAGAATGCAGCCCGATATAGCGCCCTCTCTGGTCGAATTTATGAGGCACATTTATTAAAGAGAGAAAGGATAATAACATTTTATAATAGTTCATATTCTCATATAAACCACATTCAAGGGTGGACATATAGACACTGTAGATCCATATAATGAAGATATACAATATATATATATTTCTCCATCCCTATAGAGATTTAATTTACCATGTGAATTAGTGTATTTGATAATCTCATTATTTAATGAATTTCTATTCAACAAATATAAAAAACTGAAAGTACCCAAAAAACTTATTAATAAATATGATATATTATTGAATCTGTATATAATGAATACTTCATATATTTTATATATGTATGTAGACACTCAAGGTCACATATCGGGTCTACAGAAAATTGTGAGAACAGTTTATATGCATATAGAGTTTCGATAAACAAAGAGGTAGATGTAATAAATACAAATAATCTGAGTCTAAAGTAGAGGAAAAAAAGGGAAAAAAACGTAAATAAATAGTTACAGAAGATGTATAACCTATAGAACAGTATTGAGTTCTATGGTTTCGTTAAGACCATCTGGGTGTAATGAGTTAAACTTAAGCATCCAGTAAACTTCTTGACGGCATAATGTCTTATATCTATCTCCTCCTCTAGGAGTTGGGGAAATATGTTCAAGACATAAAATGGAAAGATGAGTGGGGTCTGCAGAATGTTTGATTGAAAAGTGTCTCGATACACTATGTGATGAACATTTTTTCATAATATTGCGACGATGTTCCATAAACCTGGTCCTAAGTGGTCTGGTGGTACGACCTACCTATCTTAGGCCACAGCTGCAAGTCAGCAAATATATAACAAATTTTGAGTCGCAGTTCATAAACGATTTTAATATATACGTATCTGTAGACATAGGAAGATTTATATTTGTGGTTTTGAGGGGCATATGGAGACACATAGTGTGTCTGTATTTTCCGCATTTATGGAAACCTGGAGGTCTTTTAGGTAACCATTCACAGCCCTTTAAAAACATTTCCTATCCAATATTGGTTAAATAACTAGGGGCTAGGATTGTTTTTAAGCTCCTATTCTTTCTATATATTACTTGAGGTCTCCTAGGTAACAGATCTCCTAATATATTATCTTGTCTAAGAACTCTGAAATTACGTTCAATTATGTTTCTAATTTTATATGCACAGTTGGTGTATTTGCATATAAATGCCATCTCCCTATCTTTACCACCACAGGCTTTGGGAGAAAGTCTTCTTTGGAGAAGATTATTCCTATCCATTTCACAGACTTCCATATATGTTTGTTGTAGTGGTTGGTCTGGATATCCTCTGTCTCTTTATGATTGTATTAGATCATTAGCTTGAGTTTTAAAAGTATCTAGCTGGCTGCAGTTGCGCCGAAGGCGCATAACCTGACCTTTGGGTATATTTCGTTTCCATGGTAAATGATGAGCACTGTCGTAATGTAAATAGGAATTAGTACTGACCGGTTTTATGTAATTAGAGGTGACAAGATGATTGTCTTTAATTTTAAGGGTCACATCAAGGAAATTGACAGTAGTAGGATGATAAGTGTGAGTAAAGTGAAGATTGTGATGATTATTATTAAGACTGGAAACAAACTTAGTGGCTGAATCCAAATCCCCATCCCAAATAATAAAAAGGTAATCAATGTACCGGCCATAGAAGACCAGGGACGACGCTCAGCTGCCATTCCACACATGTGCCCCACTAGGAGTCTAGAAGACATCCCTAACAAATCTGGACTGAAAAATAATTCTAAGTACTACCCTTTAGAATCCCGAAGCAGCCAAATAGAGATGTTATTTGAGTTAGTCAAGAAAGACTTATGCAAGAAAGATCTCCATCTAAAAACCAAGGAGAATTTGAGTAATTTTGAAAAAAATGCCATTAAAACCATTAGAGATGATTCCTCTATTGTGATAAAACCAGCGGACAAGGGTGGTAGCATAGTAATCATGAATCATGAAGACTATTTAAAGGAAGCCACAAGACTCTTGAGCGATGCAAGCTTTTATAACAAACTCGATGCTGACCCCACACCCGAGTTCGTTACAGAACTCAGAGAGGTGCTATTGGGAGCACTGAGAAAAAGCATTATCAATAAAGAGGAATATTCTTTCATGATTACAAATTATCCAATAATTCCAATATTCTATTTTCTCCCCAAAATACACAAAAATCTAAAAAATCCTCCTGGGAGACCGATTGTCGCTGGTATCGAATCACTGACAGCAGCAACATCAGAATACGTTAAAATCTTCTTGCAGAAATATGTCACTTCCTTGGAGTCATTTGTGAAAGATACAATGGATATTCTACAAAAGCTTCAATTGTACACCTGGCAAGAGAACTTTCAATGGGTTACCATTGATGTACAATCTTTATACACTACAATAATACACAAAAATGGCATACAATTGTGTAAAGAATACTTGGAACAGGATCCAACACTCACATTAGAGCATAAATAATTAATTTCCAGATTGATTGAATTTATTCTAACACACAATTATTTCAAATTTTTGGACAGTTTCTTCCTCCAAACATGCGGGACCACTATGGGGACGGTCTTTGCACCCAGCTACGCTAACTTACATATGGGTAGCTGGGAAACAAAGAACATCTACCATAATAATCCCTTTAGAGAAAACATCATCATGTATCAAAGATACATAGATGATAATTCTTATCATCTGGAAAGGAGACAATGACACACTCTCTAAATTTATGGAATACATAGGTAAGAATTATTGTAATCTATCCTTCACCTATAAAATCAACAAAATAGAGATAGAATACTTAGATCTGATGCTTATGGTGGAGGAAGGAAAAATAATTACGAAGAACTACATTAAAGAAGTTGACATGAACAGTTATTTGCATTTCAATAGTGGACATCTTATGAGTTGGAAAACCAATATCCCTACATCCCAGTTCTGTCGTATTAAGAGAAATTGTAACAGAGACATAGATTTCGAACAACAACTGAACCTATACTCAAAAAGGTTCACAGCTAGAGGATACCCAACAGAAACTTTACAAAAAGCACATCAAAAAGTCCACAACATCAAAAGAGAAGAACTCCTTGTATACAAAGAAAGAGAAAAAACCATGGACCAGAACCTAAATTTCATTACTTCCTATAATGCGGGAGAAAATCTCATTAAAAAAACGCTAAAAAAACACTGGAATATACTTAAAATGGACAACATACTCAACGATATATTACCTGAAAAACCAAAGGTCATTTTCAGAAAAGCAAAAACCTCAAAAAACTACTGGCACCAAGCATGCTAAAAACAGACACCAAAAAGAAAATACCAACTTGGAGAACAACAGTTAAAGGTTTCTATAAATGTAACCATTGTTGTATATGTAAATATACCCATAAAGACACCAAAACATTTACTAATTCAGACCTCACAAAAACACACAAAATTAAGGAAATGATGAACTGCTCCACTGCTTATGTCATCTACCTTCTAGAATGCAAAT
Organism: Pseudophryne corroboree; assembly: GCF_028390025.1. NCBI lineage: Eukaryota > Metazoa > Chordata > Amphibia > Anura > Myobatrachidae > Pseudophryne > Pseudophryne corroboree. Next base: position 138,261,516 of record NC_086447.1, read on the forward strand.
GTGGAGTTAAGTATGTTGGAAAAACCAAACATCCTCTACGAATTAGGATACAGGAACACGTCAGGTCCATCAAAAATAAAATACTAACTCATTCAGTGCCCAGACATTTTAGCGAAGCTCACAACTGTAATCCTCTAGAATTAAGTTTCAAATCCATTGAACATGTTCAACTTCAAGAAAGAGGTGGCGATTTAGATTAAAAACTTGCGAGAAGAGAGATGTATTGGATCCATACCTTAAATACCATGACACCTAAGGGCCTGAATGACTATTTTGAACTGGCCCCTTTCCTGTGACGAGAACTCTGCACATTTTAAACCAATACCTAGAGAAATTCATTAAGTCTCCACAAATAGATCTAAACTCTATTGCTGTAACCACTAGTACTTGAAATTACTATCATCTGCTACTGTATGTCTAGTAAACATTAGAGATGAGCGCCGGAAATTTTTCGGGTTTTGTGTTTTGGTTTTGGGTTCGGTTCCGCGGCCGTGTTTTGGGTTCGACCGCGTTTTGGCAAAACCTCACCGAATTTTTTTTGTCGGATTCGGGTGTGTTTTGGATTCGGGTGTTTTTTTCCAAAAAACCTAAAAAACAGCTTAAATCATAGAATTTGGCGGTCATTTTGATCCCAAAGTATTATTAACCTCAAAAACCATAATTTCCACTCATTTTCAGTCTATTCTGAATACCTCACACCTCACAATATTATTTTTAGTCCTAAAATTTGCACCGAGGTCGCTGTGTGAGTAAGATAAGCGACCCTAGTGGCCGACACAAACACCGGGCCCATCTAGGAGTGGCACTGCAGTGTCACGCAGGATGTCCCTTCCAAAAAACCCTCCCCAAACAGCACATGACGCAAAGAAAAAAAGAGGCGCAATGAGGTAGCTGTGTGAGTAAGATAAGCGACCCTAGTGGCCGACACAAACACCGGGCCCATCTAGGAGTGTCACTGCAGTGTCACGCAGGATGTCCCTTCCAAAAAACCCTCCCCAAACAGCACATGACGCAAAGAAAAAAAGAGGCGCAATGAGGTAGCTGTGTGAGTAAGATAAGCGACCCTAGTGGCCGACACAAACACCGGGCCCATCTAGGAGTGGCACTGCAGTGTCACGCAGGATGTCCCTTCCAAAAAACCCTCCCCAAACAGCACATGACGCAAAGAAAAAGAAAAGAAAAAAGAGGTGCAAGATGGAATTGTCCTTGGGCCCTCCCACCCACCCTTATGTTGTATAAACAGGACATGCACACTTTAACCAACCCATCATTTCAGTGACAGGGTCTGCCACACGACTGTGACTGATATGACGGGTTGGTTTGGACCCCCACCAAAAAAGAAGCAATTAATCTCTCCTTGCACAAACTGGCTCTACAGAGGCAAGATGTCCACCTCATCATCATCCTCCGATATATCACCGTGTACATCCCCCTCCTCACAGATTATCAATTCGTCCCCACTGGAATCCACCATCTCAGCTCCCTGTGTACTTTGTGGAGGCAATTGCTGCTGGTCAATGTCTCCACGGAGGAATTGATTATAATTCATTTTAATGAACATCATCTTCTCCACATTTTCTGGATGTAACCTCGTACGCCGATTGCTGACAAGGTGAGCGGCGGCACTAAACACTCTTTCGGAGTACACACTTGTGGGAGGGCAACTTAGGTAGAATAAAGCCAGTTTGTGCAAGGGCCTCCAAATTGCCTCTTTTTCCTGCCAGTATAAGTACGGACTGTGTGACGTGCCTACTTGGATGCGGTCACTCATATAATCCTCCACCATTCTTTCAATGGGGAGAGAATCATATGCAGTGACAGTAGACGACATGTCCGTAATCGTAACCACGGTTAGGTGGTATATACAATTATGGACGGGCTGCCGAGTGCCGACACAGAGGTAGCCACAGCCGTGAACTACCGCACTGTACTGTGTCTGCTGCTAATATAGACTGGTTGATAAAGAGATAGTATACTCGTAACTAGTATGTATGTATAAAGAAAGAAAAAAAAACCACGGTTAGGTGGTATATACAATTATGGACGGGCTGCCGAGTGCCGACACAGAGGTAGCCACAGCCGTGAACTACCGCACTGTACTGTGTCTGCTGCTAATATAGACTGGTTGATAAAGAGATAGTATACTCGTAACTAGTATGTATGTATAAAGAAAGAAAAAAAAACCACGGTTAGGTGGTATATACAATTATGGACGGGCTGCCGAGTGCCGACACAGAGGTAGCCACAGCCGTGAACTACCGCACTGTACTGTGTCTGCTGCTAATATATAGACTGGTTGATAAAGAGATAGTATACTCGTAACTAGTATGTATGTATAAAGAAAGAAAAAAAAAAACACGGTTAGGTGGTATATACAATTATGGACGGGCTGCCGAGTGCCGACACATAGGTAGCCACAGCCGTGAACTACCGCACTGTACTGTGTCTGCTGCTAATATAGACTGGTTGATAAAGAGATAGTATACTCGTAACTAGTATGTATGCATAAAGAAAGAAAAAAAAACCACGGTTAGGTGGTATATACAATTATGGACGGGCTGCCGAGTGCCGACACAGAGGTAGCCACAGCCGTGAACTACCGCACTGTACTGTGTCTGCTGCTAATATAGACTGGTTGATAAAGAGATAGTATACTCGTAACTAGTATGTATGTATAAAGAAAGAAAAAAAAACCACGGTTAGGTGGTATATACAATTATGGACGGGCTGCCGAGTGCCGAGACAGAGGTAGCCACAGCCGTGAACTACCGCACTGTACTGTATCTGCTGCTAATATAGACTGGTTGATAAAGAGATAGTATACTCGTAACTAGTATGACTATAAAGAAAGAAAAAAAAACCACGGTTAGGTGGTATATACAATTATGGACGGGCTGCCAAGTGCCGACACAGAGGTAGCCACAGCCGTGAACTACCGCACTGTACTGTGTCTGCTGCTAATATAGACTGGTTGATAAAGAGATAGTATACTACTAATATTATATATACTGGTGGTCAGGTCACTGGTCACTAGTCACACTGGCAGTGGCACTCCTGCAGCAAAAGTGTGCACTGTTTAATTTTAATATAATATTATGTACTCCTGGCTCCTGCTATAACCTATAACTGGCACTGCAGTGCTCCCCAGTCTCCCCCACAATTATAAGCTGTGTGAGCTGAGCACAGTCAGATATATATATACATTGATGCAGCACACTGGGCTGAGCAGTGCACACAGATATGGTATGTGACTGAGTCACTGTGTGTATCGTTTTTTTCAGGCAGAGAACGGATATATTAAATAAAACAAACAACTGCACTGTCTGGTGGTCACTGTGGTCGTCAGTCACTAAACTCTGCACTCTCTTCTACAGTATCACAGCCTCAGGTCAATCTCTCTCTCTCTCTCTCAACCCTAATCTAAATGGAGAGGACGCCAGCCACGTCCTCTCCCTATCAATCTCAATGCACGTGTGAAAATGGCGGCGACGCGCGGCTCCTTATATAGAATCCGAGTCTCGCGAGAATCCGACAGCGTCATGATGACGTTCGGGCGCGCTCGGGTTAACCGAGCAAGGCGGGAGGATCCGAGTCTGCTCGGACCCGTGAAAAAAACATGAAGTTCGTGCGGGTTCGGATTCAGAGAAACCGAACCCGCTCATCTCTAGTAAACATGCCAGCAAAGTAAAAACTTTCATTAAGTTTCTTGGATACCTTTGCAGTATTTATTGACATTCATGGAATACTGTTCCAATTAACATGATTATTTCTGTTTTACATTCATATCAAGTGCATTCAATATGATTATTTATTTTTCATACTTATATTAAGTTCATTAATAATTGACTAGCTGACTCTTTTACTAACCAATTGTTTATCACATTCAGTTACTTGCCTCAACAGGTCTACATCAATAATCTCCTCTTTTTCTTGTGCATACGAATTATTCGCACTCATTATTTCTTAAAATTTGTAAAGTATAATATGTCACGTCATAGGGCTATTATACTATATTGTCTAGAATTAAGGTTGGACAATGTACACCTCCATAAATGTATAAAAAATGTATAAAAAATGTCATTGTTAAAAGATGTCCACGGGCCCCACAAAGATGTCGCCCGAATGTTTACATAGTTTTCCTGGATGTGACGCGTTTGTTTACCAACGCGTCATCACATTTTTAGTTTTAACACTATGGTAACATATCCTGTTTAGCACCACTGTTGCTATAGCAACCCAAGTAGCTACATTGACCACCTCCTTAGATGACCAGTGCCGAGGCAACTTAAGATCTTACGCCAGCGCTAAGTCATCTTTTGCGCATGCGCCATGTAATGTTATATACAAAACTATCAACATTATGAGATAGAACCAGGATTATCATACCACATTGTTTATAAGGCTGGACAATCTACATTTTTAAACATATACACAAAAAATATAATTTCTTTGAAAGATGTCCTCGGGCTACACAAAGATGGCGCCCGAATGTTTATACAGTACTTTCCGGATATGACACGTCCGTTTATAAATGCGTCACTATATCTCTATCCCTTTAGCTCCAATACTATGGCAATATATCATGTTTAGTACTATCCTGCGCCCTTAATCTCCGTTGCTATGGCAACTCAAGAAGCCACGTTGATCACTGGTTTAGAGGCACGTTGCCGTGGCAACCGAAGACCTCGCGCTAGCGCAACGCCACTTCCCGCGCATGCGCCATACAGTGTTATACACAAACTCTCTAATGACAACGGGATAAATCTAATCCCGCACGGCCATATGAGCCATGGCGGGAAAATTAAGTCTCGCACATGCGCAGTAGCACATTAGAAACGCCGGAAGTCCCTGTACTACCTCCTATATATAGCTTCCACAAACAGTGTACACTTACTTACCCCTTGATGAAGTCCTGCCAAAAAGCATAGAGGACGAAACACGTTGGGTTTACACTCCACTCCTCCCCAAGGATAAGCAGATAAGCTTTTTAACATTTATATATATTGTACGGATCCACCTATTTACCCTTTTTTATGCTGTTTTATTTTATATATTGTCTATGTCATTAAAAATGTTTTATTTAAATACTACACTATGAGTATTATTCCCTCCCATTGGGAGTTTTACATTTAAGGCACCCACCCCTAATCCAGGAGAAGATCTCTGAGAGAATTTACTATACGCAAGAAACATAAGTGCTGAAGGTACTATTATAACTATTCTCCCTGTTGGGCTAAGGATACCAACCATTTCGCACCAAATCTACACGAAGGGTGTACCTGCACTAATTGATGCATGTTTAAATTGCACTCACGGCACAAAAGATTATTATCACCATCACTATTTGTAGCTGAAATACTACACTATAATTGTTCATATATCTTGCTCTTTCACATTGTGGCTGGCGTACTGGACTATCGGACTTCTTCCGGGAGTTTGACTAACCAGGATGAATGCAAAGCAAGAAGGCCGTATACACTAATTGAAATTGCACTGGTTTCCGGTACGCATATTGATTTACTACCCACACTAGGACAATATGTATCACTGAAGGTGCTGGGTCCTACCACTATTGTATATATATATATATATATATATATATATATATATAGGGTTATGTCCTTGACATTGCCAAGCACTGTATATTTACTGTGTTACATGCTGCCTTCCTGTAATATCAATGATCAACATTCAGGAAGTCATCTGTGTTCTATTTCCATATAACATTTCCAAGTACGTTTTACCCCTTTTAACATTTTCCTGGCAGAATATTAGAACATTTTTCTTTTTTGTGTGACACATATAAAAATAGAGAACAAGAAAAGGTATTTTATTCATTTAACTGATGCTTTGTGAGCATGGAATGGTACGAATTCCACAATGCATAACAGGTTTATATTAGATCAAACCTTTTTTATGCTAAACATATTTCAAGCGATTCTAATATTTCTTTCATGTTTCATGGCTTTTGCAGTAGACAGGACCGCGCACTAAATTCTGGTTCTGATACACACATAAATTCTTTCAATTAGCTGAGAGCTCTGTGGTTTTATTTTACAGTAACTTGTTTGTTAAATGTAAATTGTGAGCATCAAGCAGAGATAAATAGAAAAGGGAATTTGCACCAGAGAACTAATTAGTGTAGTCTACTCTACACAGAAAGGTCTGTGTCAGATTACCATGGAATATTCTGTACATCAGCGGTGGCCAACCCGCGGCTCTCGAGCCGCATGCGGCTCTTTCATCCTCCGCATGCGGCTCAACCCGCTCCCGGGCCACAGCTGCCAGACACAGCGCAGTCCGAGTCCCAGAAGGTATCCAGCGGCGGTGTCTATCTAAAATTTGGCCCCGGCCCGTGAGCCAATCAGAGCTCGCGGACTGGCAGCTAAAGCTCCTGATTGGCTGCCGGACCGCGGGCTCTGATTGGCTCACGGGCCGGCGCCGAATTTAAGATAGACATCACCGCCAGAGACTGAGGGGTAGGATAGGCGCACGCTGCGCTCTCCTCCCCTCACAGCAGGAGCAGCACTTTTTTGGGGGGGAAGGGGGGAGTGAGGCACTGTGGGGGCATGTGTATCAGCACTGGGGCCATATCTGACACTGTGGGAGGCATTGTGGGGGCATGTGTATCAGCACTGGGGGCATATCTGGTACTGTAGGGGCATGTGTATCAGCACTGGGGGCATATCTGGCACTGTGGGGGCATGTCTATCAGCACTGAGGGCAGATCTGGCACTGTTGTAGGCATTGTGTGGGCATGTGTATCAGCACTGGGGGCATATGAGACACTATGGGGGCATATGTATCTGCACTGGGGGCATATGAGGCACTGTGGGGGCATGTGTATCTGCACTGGGGCATATCTGGCACTGTGTGGGGACATGTGTATCTGGCACTGTGTGAGGCACTGTGGGGGCATGTGTATCTGCACTGGGGGCATATATGGCACTGTGGGGGCATGTGTATCTGCACTGGGGCATATCTGGCACTGTGTGGGCATATCTGGAACTGTGTAGGCATATCTGGCACTGTGTGGGCATGTTTATCTGCACGTGGGCATATATGGCACTGTGTGGGCATATCTGGCACTGTGTGGGCATGTTTATCTGCACTCTGGGCATATCTGGCACTGTGGGGGCATGTGTATCTGCACTGGGGCATATCTGGCACTGTGTGGGCATATCTGGCACTGTGGGAGGCACTGTGGGGATATGTGTATCTGCACCGGGGGCATATCTGACACTGTGGGGGTATGTGTATCTGCACTGGGGCATATCTGACACTGTGGGGACATGTGTATCTGCACTGGGGCATATCTGACACTGTGGGGGCATGTGTATCTGGCACTGTGGGGCATATATGTATCTGGCACTGTAGGGACATGTGTATCTGGCACTGTGGGGGCATACATGTATTTGGCACTGTGGGGGCATACATGTATTTGGCACTATGGGGGCATATATGTATTTGGCATTGTGGGGCATATATGTATCTTGCACTGTGGGGCATATATGTATCCTGCACTGTGGGAACTTGTGTATCTGGTACTGGGGGCATATATGTATCTGGCACTGTGGTGGCACCCATTTTTTAGGCATTTTTATATGTATGTGGCACTGTACAGCATGACTAAACGGAGTTATGACACAAGGTCACACTCCTACAAACGTCACACCGAAAGGTGTGCGCACAAAAATGGGGTGTGTTTTTTTGACAACTAGGCCACACCCCCATTTTTGCGCGCGCGCCTTTTGTACTCGCATCATTGCGGCTCTTGCCCTTGCCTATGGATCTTTTCTGGCTCTTTGCCTCTGACTGGTCAGTCACCCCTGCTGTACATCATATATATTTAAATTCTTTTTTTTTTTTTAGGAATTTTAAAAAATATGTCTTTAGGAGCACTGTAATTAAACATAGAGGATATAAAATAGATTGTGTGAATACAAAGATATTGTGAATATTAAAATAAAAAGTCTGCTGTAATTGTTTAAAATCTATTAGACTTTATTCATTTATTAACAGTTTCTTATCTAGCGCAGCAAATTCTGTTGCGCTTTACAATTGGAAACAGTGATGACCTAAAACAAAACAATTGGAAACAACAGTGAAAAAACAAAACTGGGTAATAACAGACAGAGAGGTAGAAAAGCCCTGCTCGCAAGTTTACAATCTATAAGATCTTGTAATAATCTGTACAATACCTGAATTACCCTTAATGTGAAGGTACTTTTATTCAATATACTATATACAAGTACAGAGAGCCGGGACTTACCCATCCATGCATGGTGGACGGGTCCCCTCCGGCGCTGCTGCAGCAGATGGCGGACAGCAGGTGCGGGCAGCTGGCGGGCAGCCGGGAGGGACTGCTTGTGCAGTCTGAAGCTCCGGTGGCGCCGGGAACAGGGTGCCGTCATCTTGCTTCTGGTCACATGACCTGTGGAGCGAATCAGGAGGCAGTGTTCCAGGCAAGTCCAGGGTAGCCAATTCCAGGTAAGAGCAGGGGTTATCTGGGTCCTGTCTGGTGCATACAGATGCCAGTGCAACGTCTGCTGCAGTTAATCTGCATGCTTGTGCCATGTGCTCCCAGTTTCCTGAGTCTAGTGCTTAGAACCTAGTCCCTATCTCATATCTGGCAGCTCCGCCTCAGGCATCCACCTGTGTGCAAACGCACCCCAAAACCCTTGGATAATACCGTGCATATCCAGCTGTCATCACCGTCCCGCTGCAGTCCAGTCTAACGGTCTCAGCAATCTGTGCCAGCCTGCGAGGCACCCGATACCGCCATGGATCACGGTCTACCAACTCCAACACCTATGCTGACGAGGAGAGGCCTAGCTTGTGTCTCAGAATCCATGTTCTTTATTCTTCAATTGTGAACCTCTTCAATCCTGAGTACTGACCACTAAATGTGAAGGAACTTTATCCAACCAGTCCACTTCCATCCCGGAGAGTCCGCCACTCAAACCGAACCCAGTTTGGAATTATCAGCCCCAGCTAGTACAACTGTGACATGGGGTGTGTAGTGTGATCAGATTTCTGTGTCCAAAGGGCATATAAGCAGCTGAAATTCATCGCCAACTTGTCAAGGTGTACAGTTATAACGTCATGTCATGGAAACAGGTTTCCTGTGGTTGGTGTACTTGGCCGACAGGATCGCTGTTCATCTTGAACCTATGTCCCGCCAATATCAAAGGCAGTGCACCAAACCCAAACCTGTTTCCGTGATATGACATTATTACTGTACACCTGAACAAGTTGATGATGAATTTCAGTCTCCTAAATTTCTGTCATGGGACAAACTGTTAGCTCCATTGGCTCAGGAGAGTCCAGGATAGTTTATAGTAGAAAAAAAGGGATCAGCAGAAGGAAAAATTCCTTCTCCATCTTTCTTTCCTTAAGACTTCTATCAATCTTGATGGTGGAACATGATTTTAAAGACTGGAGTCCTTAACTTGTTCTGAAAGGCGAAGATGGAATTGACTGCAAAGTGCTGGATTATTCCATTTGCTGTCAGTGACCCAGAGCCTTAATTCAGAATAATATTCCAATATTCCTCAGCAGACCTGCATCCTTGTTTTAGAGCATGTAGGTGAGACTCTGCAATTGCCACCCAATCAGGGTCATCATAGAGTCATCCTAAAGCCTTAAAGAAAGTGTCCACGGACTGTAACCCTGGATGCCTGGGACATAATATAAAAGCCCAGGTCTGTGGGTCCACTTGTAACAAGAAAACGATTATTCCAAATATCTGTTGCTTTGAGCCAGAGGATTGAGGTTTGAGTTGGAAATATTATTTACAGCTCTCCTTGAAATTTCAGAATAACCTCTGGTCTCCAGAGAAGCAATTAGACAGATGTAATGTTGGCCAAATTACCGCAGCTGGAGCAGCTGGAGTTGATCTTGATGCCTCCTTTTGAGCTGCAAGAATGAGTATCAATTCTTGAACCTCCTGTGAGAGCATCTGTAATTGAGTAGCCTGCACCTGGGTTGGATTGGATGGAGCTGGATCCATAGTCCAAATACCAGTAGCAGCTGAATTGTGGCTGGTTATAATGTTATGCTCGCCTAGTAACCACACTACTCCTGTGCAGACTAAACGGGCTTCACCTCTAACACCCACTGTTCCTGGGGAAGTAAGTTCACCCTTTACTAGAATGCCACCAGGACTTGCTGCAGGTATGAAGAGGTAGCGTGGGACTAGGCAAGCAAAGGAGAGAGCTGAAGTGGAAATGTATATGCCAACTATGCAGTAAGCCAGGCAGGGAGCCAGGTATGGAGAAAGGTAAACTATGAAATAGGGACTCAGAAGAACAAGAAAACAAACCTAGTCCTTAGGCTGCTCCTACATCTCCCTGCCCCATGCCTTGAACATCTCTGCTTTGCTTTCATACTGCCATCAGGCTTCCTCCCGCTTGCTTGCACCTCATGTCATCTGTCTGTTGCCCCTCCCCACTAGATTGTTAGCTCTTCAGAGCAGGGCCCTCTTTCCTCTTGTTGTCAAAGCCCTCTTCTCGACACATTTCACTCGCAGCTCTCTCCTACTCAGTGACCATCTTTACCCGCATACTCACCTGCTGGTAAAGGCTCATCTCAATCTATGGCCGCCAGCCCCAAGTAGTACAATTATTACTCCCTCACTACTTACATCTTAGCTGTATTATGTTTTGAAAATTGTGGTGCTCTTTGTTACCTGTACTCTATTTCTGTTATTTATCTACTGTAATGCTAAGTTTTGTCTCCCTGTACTGTCCTTTGTAAGGCGCTGCGAAACACTTGTGACACCCTATAAATAAAATGTAATAATAATAATAATAACCCAAGCTCAGGCAGGGCAAGAAACAGGCAGGGATTCAAAAAACTAACAAGGCAAGTACATGCCAGAATGTTTTGCAGGAACTGGCAGATAAATAATCAGCAACCTCAGTAGGGCAGGTGACTATTGAGCGACAGAAGCTATAACTGGCAAGGAGTCTATGCCCTCTCTGCCATTTATCAGACACAGGAGCCAACCCACAAGTCTTAACAAGGACAGAGACCCTGATGTAATTATACTGCAGCTGTAAGGCCGCATGTAGCAAGGCAGCCTGAGTAACAGCCTGAACCATAATCCCCAGTGGCAGCGTGACATGGTGTCCCAGTCTAATAGCAATGACAGGAACCCAATTGGGAATGTGAGCCACTGTGGCTAGTGCGGAAGCTCCTAACACCAGATTAGCTGTGATATAGAGAAATATCATCAGGTAAGAGGCTTTCCAAATGATACAGACAGATGAACTTTGCTGAGCAGCTCAGAACATAAATCCAAGTATGCATCAGGACAAGTCAGGATCAGTCTGATTACAACCCACAACAGAGAGTCCAGGGAGACCCCTATAAGGGCTCAAACATCCAATCAGCACCAGTCAAGAGCCAAGCAAGATTCTAACTCCAGCTGCAGCAATTCAGAGACAGACCGAAGCCCAGCACAATGAGAACTAGGATGCACAGTTTACTGGTTACCAGGAGACTTATTGAAGCTCACAGAACTCATCTGACCATAATGTACTAAGCTCTGCTTATTACAGTTTCTAACACACAGAAGCTGCTGAGTACAACTCAGAATCACCCCTATAGTGTTATAAATGTAAATTCAAAATCTTGATAAATCTGGGCATATATTTATGGTATATACAGTATTTACAAAATATATATAAAAGCGTAAAAAACAATATCTGCTGTACCCATGCCTGTCATTGGACATTAGCATGTTTCCATTTGACTAAACAAGAATCACACCTGCTGTTCCTATGGTAGCATAGTGTTACTTTTTATTAGTTTAATACTTTGTAACTGGGGAAAGTTGGAGAAGGAAATATGTTTTTAATATGTACTAATTGTTACAATATATATGTGTGTTAATGAAGATAACTGTGTGGACCTATTTTTTGAACTTTTCTATGTTACTAAGTGATACAGTATTTTTATGACTAAACATACATTATACTATTAACAGTTTATGCTGGTATGACATTTCATTCGGCGGATATCAGCGTAGTCCTTTATTTTATTGTTAGTTTTAAGGTGATGTTGACAGTATCCTCTTTTTTTCTGGACTGCAGCAGGTATTTACACCTGTATTCGGGGTGTATGTAGTCACCTGGATTTTTTTTTTTTGCTTGCCATCAGGCCAATTGTCATTCTATCAGCATTAGCATATCAAGACCAGAAAAAGCACACTGTGCAAGTGTAGTAACAAACAATGCATCATTTTTTTTTCCTGACAACTCTGATCATATTTGTGTAAGTGGTGACATTTTATGGACCTTTAAACCGCTCCTCTGTTGCCAGCTGAACTTTTCTGATGGTCCTCGCAGATTTTCAGTTCATGGGTTAAACCGTTGGCATTTTTATAATGGGTGCAGTGTGTGCAGTGCACTCAGGCCCCTGGAACCAGGGGGGCCCACACAACACACCCTGCAACCATATATTATAATTACCCCTCCGGAGTCCCACGGCAGCATCCCTGCAGTGCACACACAAATCACTTGGAAAATTCCCATCGCTGCCATTTCTGAGTGATATGTGTGCTGGAGATGTCCCCGGGAACAAGGTGCAGGTGCCATGTTCCCGTAGACCTGCACATGCACAGTAGCTCACTGCTGGAGAGGAGTCGTCCCGCAATGGAGGCTGCACGCAAGTCCCCTCCTCACGTAAAATGAACCCTGGGTTAAACTATGCATATTTTTCCAGATTATTTGCAGTTCTATTGGAGATTTTCTTAGATCTTCCAGATCTTGCCTTAACTTCAACAGTTCCAGTACCGTTCTATACTTAATGATGTTTATGACAATGGAACTTCACTGCTGGATACTTTCAGATATGTTTGTATAGCCTTCCGTTCTTTATAACAGTCAATTATCTGTCAGCAGCTCAGAAAATCCCATCTTGATAGTAGGCACTATCTTCTGAGAGGTTAGAGGATCAGAGTATTTATTCAAATGTGTAATTACCTTTATCAGTCCTAAATAATGCATATGCCTAAAGAGTCAATCAAGTTTTGTGGCCTTAACCCATACTTGCCTACCTGACCCTCTCCATGAGGGAGAAAATGCTCTGTTTCTGGACTTTCCTGGTAATGTATGATTGGCATCACCTGTGGTGAGCTAGTTAATTGATAAGAAAGGTGTTTCACCACAGGTGATGGCAATCATATATTACCAGGAAAGTCCAGAAACAGAGCATTTTCTCCCTCATGGAGAGGGTCAGGTAGGCAAGTATGCCTTAACCATATAAAGAGTTAATTAATCAACATGCACATTTAAGCTTCATTTAGGGACTGATTCAAGGTTGATTGCAAAAGCAAAATCTTCCTCTAATGGGCAAAACCATGGGGGTAATTCCAAGTTGATCGCAGCAGGAAATTTTTTAGCAGTTGGGCAAAACCATGTGCACTGCAGGGGGGGGGGGGGCAGATATAACATTTGCAGAAAGAGTTAGATTTGGGTGGGTTATTTTGTTTCTGTGCAGGGTAAATACTGGCTGCTTTATTTTTACACTGCAAATTAGATTGCAGATTGAACACACCACACCCAAATCTATCTCTCTCTGCACATGTTATATCTGCCCCCCCTGCAGTGCACATGGTTTTGCCCAACTGCAAAAAAAATTTCCTGCTGCAATCAACTTGGAATTACTCCCCATGTGCACTGCAGGAGTGGCAGATACAGTATAACATTTGCAGAGAGAGTTAGATTTGGGTGGGTTATATTGTTTCTGTGCAGGGTAAATACTGTCTGCTTTATTTTTACAATGCAAATTAGATTTCAGTTTGCACACACCCCACCCAAGCCTAACTCTCTCTGCACATGTTATGTCTGCCCCATCTGCAGTGCACATGGTTTTGCCCATTAGAGGAAGATTTTGCTTTTGCAATCAACCTTGAATTAGGTCCTTAGTGCCAAAAAGTACAGTATGCTTACAAATTGTAGACTTACTTATATGTAATGTCACACATGTCTCTAGATTAGGGATGTGTGGCGGGCACTTTTCGTGTTTTGGTTTTGAATCTGGATCCCCGCTCGTGTTTTGGATCTAGTTTGGTTTTGCCAAAACCACCCGTTCGAGTTTTGGTTTTGGATTTGGATGATTTTTTGGGAAAAAAATATCTAATATCACAGAATTTGGGGGTAATTGTGATCCTACGGTATTATTAACCTGAATAACATTCATTTCCACTCATTTCCAGTGTATTCTGAACACCTCACACCTCACAATATGGTTTTTAGGCCAGAAGGTTGTACCGAGGTCGCTGGATGATTAAGCTAAACGACACAAGTGGGCGGCACAAACACCTGGCCCACCTAGGAGTGGCACTGCAGTGGCAGACAGGATGTCAGTTTTAGAAACTAGGCCCAAAACAGCACATAATGCAAAGAAAAAAAAGAGGTGAACCGAGGTCGCTGGGTGACTAAGCTAAGCGACACAAGTGTGCGGCACAAACACCTGGCCTATCTAGGAGTGGCACTCCAGTAGCAGACAGGATGGCAGTTTTAAAAACTAGGCCCCAAAGAGCACATCATGCAAAGAAAAAATAAGAGGTGCACCGAGGTTGCTGGGTGACTAAGCTAAGTGACACAGTGCACGGCACAAACACCTGTCCCATCTAGGAATGGTACTGCAGTGGCAGAGAGGATGGCAGTTTGAAAAACTAGGCCACAAAGAGTACATCATTTCAAAAATAAAAAGAGGTGCAAGATGGAATTGTCCTTGTGCCCTCCCACCCTTATGTTGTATAAACAGAACACGCACACTTTATTAAACCAATCATTTCAGCACCAGGGTCTGCCACACGACTGTGGCTGAAATGGTTGGTTCGTTTAGGCCCCCACAAAACAAGCTGGCAATTAATCTGTCCCTGCACAAACTGGCTCTACAGAGGCAAGATGTCGTCCTCATCGACCGATTCCTCACCCCCTTCAGTGTTGCGTACATCCTCACAGAGTATTAATTTGTCCCCGCTGGAATCCAACACCACAGGTCCCTCTGTACTTTCTGGAGGCTGGTCTTCCCAGAAGAATTGATCATTCATTTTCATGAATATCATCTTCTCCACATTGTGTGGAAGTAACCTCCTACGCCTATCGCTGACAAGGTTACCAGCTGCTCTAAAAACTCTTTTGGATTACACACTGGAGGGAAGGCAACTTAGGTAAAATAGAGCCACTTTGTACAGGGGCCTCAAAACTGCCTCTTCTTCCTGCCAGTACAGGTACATACTGTCTGACATGTCTACTTAGATGCTGTCACCGGATTTAAGGCCCGCACAATATTGGTGGCATTGTCTGATATCACAAATCTCCAGAAGAGTCTAAGTGGGGTAAGCAATTGGACGATGATTTCCCTCAGTTTCTCTAAGTAATTGTCGGCGGTTTGCCTCTTACTGAAACCGGTGACACACAGCATAGATTTCCTTGGAGCCAGCTGGTGATTCTGAGATGCTGCCACTGGTGCCGTTGCTGTTGTTGCTAAGCAAGGTGATACATCTACCTAGTGGGCTGTCACAGTCATATAGTCTTTAATCTGCCCTGTTCCACTTGTCCACATATCCATGGTTAAGTGGACAGTGGGTACAACCGCATTTTTTAGGACACTGAGGACATTTTTTCTGATGTCTCGGTATCGCCTGCCTAGTGAAGAGGAATCTAGATGGGATTTGTTACCGGGGACACACTACCTACATCAATTGTCTAAATCCCACTGCACTAATGGCAGATACCGGATCTAACACCAACATACCAACATAGCTGTCAAGGCCTCAGTTATCCGCTTTGCAACAGGATGGCTGCTGTCATATTTCATCTTAGATAGTTACGTAGTTACATAGTTAGTGAGGTTGAAAAGAGGCAAAATGCCTATTGGTATCCGTGTTAAGCAGTGCATATTATAATGCATCAGCCAAAATAATAGTTTTGTACCTACTGACAACTATATTTCGTATCACTCCCATATACATAATGTCAATATATGAAATGCTATAGCCTTGGATACCTTTTTCAGCTAGAAAACTGTCCAATCTGTTTTTAAATGCATTTAAAGAGTCCGCCATTATTATCTTCTCTGGCAGGGAGTTCCAAATCCTTATTGCCCTTACGGTGAAGAACCCTTTCCTATGTTGTGTACAGAATGTTCTCTCCTCTAGCCTCAGTGAGTGCCCACGTGCCCTATACAGAGTTTTATTAATAAACAAATCCCCTGCTAACTCTTTGTATTGACCCTTTACATATTTTAAGATATTAATAATGTCTCCTCTTAGTTTCCTCTTTTCAAGGGAATACAAATTTAACCTAGTAAGCCTTTCGTCATACTCCAGTGTCTCTAAACCTTTAATCAGTTTAGTAGCGCGCCTTTGAACTCTTTCAAGCTCCCCAATATCTTTTTTATAATTTGGTGCCCAAAATTTAATACAATATTCCAGATGCGGATGTACCAATGATTTATACAAAGGCAGGATTACATCCTCGTCCCTTGACCCAATACCCCGTTTTATGCATGCAAGGACTTTACTTGCCTTCTTTACTGAATTTTGACATTGTGTACTGTTATTAAGCCTATTATCTATGAGCACCCCCAAATCTTTTTCCACTACTGCTACCCCTATATTTTCCCCATTAAGAGTGTAGGATGCAAGTTTGTTTCCAATCCCAAAGTGCATAACTTTGCATTTTTCAATATTGAATCTCATTCCTCATTTAGACGTCAAAGTTTCAAGTTTAAGTAAATCCTTCTGTAGAGACTCCACATGATCTGTCCCTCACAAATCCATGCTGAAGATTGCTAATAAACTTAGAATTCTGCAGGTAATCCTTTATGCTATCCCTCAAAATGCCTTCCAATCTTTTACTCACTATAGAGGTTATACTAACTGGTCGATAGTTCCCAGGATGATTTTTAGATCCCTTTTTAAATAATGGCACTAAATCAGCTTTACTCACTACCATAGCTGATCTAATTGAACTATAGAAAATCAAGTATAAGTGTTTTGCTAGCTGAGCCCTAAGCTCCATAATAACCCTCGGGTGAAAGCCATCTGGGTCTGGTGATTTATTAATCTTTATGTTGCTTAGTCTCTCCAGGACTAATTCCTCACTTAAACAAGTATCTAGCCACGAATCATTATCGTCACTGTCGTTATGCACTATTGTCACCGTCTGATCCTCCCTGGTGAATACTGATGAAAAAAATTGTTCAGTATATCCATTTTGTCTTTGTTTATCAAGGATCCTAGTTCATCTTTTAATGGACCTACATTCTCCTTTTTTAACCTTTTATGGTTTATGTATTTATAAAACTTTTTAGGATTGGCTTTACTTTCTATAGCTATTTGCTTTTCATTTACAATTTTAGCTGCTCTAATTACCTTTTTGCATCTTTTATTGCATTCCTTGTAATACTGGAATGACTCCTCCCCTCCAATTGATTTAAATGCTTTGAAAGCACACCTCTTATTAGCCATTTCTTTTTTGACCTCCTCATTAAGCCACAGTGGTTTGTGTTTAGTACTCCGGTGTTTATTGCCCATGGGAATGAATTTGCGAATATTGCTATCAAGCAACCCTTTTAAAGCATCCCACATTTTTCCGAAGTGTCCTTACCCTGAAACAAAACTTCCCAGTCAATGTTGTCAAGTGCCTACCTCAGCATATTGAAGTTAGATTTTCTAAAGTTTAATGTTTTGGTTGATCCCTTATAGCTTTGTTTCTTGAAACTAATGTCGAATGAGATCATATAGTGGTCACTGTTTCCGAAGGTCTCCCCAACTGTAATGTTTGATATAATGTCCACATTATTGGTAATAACTAGGTCCAGAATATTATTACCTCTGGTTGGGTCCTCAACTAATTGAGACAAGTACTGATCCTTTAATGCATGGGTGAGGAACGTCCGGCCCGCGGGCCGTATACGGCCCTCATAGACACTTTGACCGGCCCGCCCAGCCTACTCACAGTAATGCAGGCGAGGCGTGAGGAGGGAGAGATGGCATTCAATGGTGGAGGATGCTGAGTAATCTGGCAACCGCGCGGAGGATGGGTCTGGCACTGTGGTGGGACGCATAGAGGACAAAGGTCAGGAGGAGGGGCAATGGTAGCCTCCCTAGTCATCTCTCCCAGCTCTTCCTTTCTTGTGTCATGCGCAGGAGAAATGGGAGGGGGGAGCGCGGCTGAGACAATGCAGTGTCACGGGTAGCCGTGGTGGTGAGGAGGCGGAACAAGTGCGGAGGGTGAGTTATATGGGGAGCCGGCCAATGGGAGGAGAGTGGCGGGAGAGCAATCACACACTACTATAGGCACTGTATGGAGGCTGCTGACATCCACTGCCCTGTATGGCAGACAACGCTGAAAGAAAAAAGGTAAATAAATTAATGATGTGGGTACTAACCTGCTCTTGGGAGGTGGGGGCATATTGGTGTGTAGAGGGGACATTATAATGTGCAGGAAGATAATGTTGATGTACAGGGGTCATGATGGTGTACAGGGGATCATATTAATGTGTTTGGTAGAGTATGTTGGTGTGCAGGGGGATATTGATTTGATGTTGGCGGGATGGGGACATTTTGGTGTGCAGGGAAAGTATGTTGGTGTGCTGGATTGCAGGGAAGCATGCTGATGTATAAGAAGAGAATGCTGATGTCTAGTAGGAGTAGTTGGGGGGTACGTTAGTGTGCAAGAGAAGACTTTTTTGTGCAGGAAGAGTATGATGGTGTGCAGGAGAAGTATGTTCTTCTGCAATGTGAATTTGGCTCATACTGTGTGGCGTAATGTGAATTTGGCTCATACTGTGTGGCATAATGTGAATTTGGCTCATACTGTGTGGCGTAATGTGAATTTGGCTTGCATTGTGTGGCATAATGTTAATTTTAGGCTCATACCATGTGTCGTAATGTGAATTTCGGCTTGCAGGAGCTTGGGTATAAGAGGAGAAAGGGATTTAGGTGTCAGTGGACTGCTTACGCTCTTACCCAAAGTTTCTGAACTTGACAATGACTTCTGATGAATACGCTTCAGGTGATGTATAAGGGAGGATATTCCTAGGTGGTTAACGTCCTTACCCCTACTTATTACGGATTGACAAAGGCAACACACGGCTTGACACCTGTTGTCCAGTTTTGTGGAGAAATAATTCCACACCAAAGAGGTGGCTTTTTTGGTATTTTGCCCAGTGATGACAATGAGCTTATTCATCCCACAACAACTGTCTCCCCCGGTGCCTGATTTAAACAAACCACATCACCATCAGAATCCTCCTCGTCAACTTCCACTTCAGCGCCAGCAACACCCATATCCTCATCCTGGTGTCCTTCAACAGTGACATCTTCAATTTGAATATAAGAAACTGGACTGTGGGTGCCACTTCCAGCACTTGCAGAGGGCATGCAAATGGTGGAAGGAGCCAGCTCTTCCTGTCCAGTGTTGGGAAGGTCAGGCATCGCAACCGCGACACACTTGACTTTCCTTGGGGATTTGTGATGCCATCTTAGAACGCAGAGTTCTTTGCTGTGCTTTTGCCAGCTTAACTCTTTTCATTATTCTAGCTGAAGGATGGGGACTTCCATCGTCATGTGAAGCTGAACCACTAGTTATGCACATAGGCCAGGCCCTTAGCCGTTCCTTGCCACTCCGTATCGTAAATGGCATATTGGCAAGTTTACGTTTCTCCTCAGATGATTTCAATTTATTTTTTGGGTAATTTTACTGAAATTTGGCTTTTTGGATTTTACATGCCCTCTACTATGACATTTGGCATCGGCCTTGGCAGAAGAGCGTACACCTACACCACACGGGGCAATGCTTGTAAAAATTATTTGGATAATAAACCTTTTATTTGGAGTTATTATAATAATATGCAGCACAGGAGAGTGTACCCCTAAACCACACACACACGGCAAACCCTGTAAAAATTATTTGGATTAAATATTAATAACCCCTTTATATGGAGTGAATAATATACAGCAAAGGACAGCACCACTGGACTTATACAGCAGTACCGCTGGAGTTATACGGCAGTACCACTGGACTTAAACGGCAGTACCCCTGGATTTATATGGCAGTATCGTTGGACTTATATGGCTGAACCGCTGGACTTATACGGCAGTACTGCTGGACTTATACAGCAGAACCACTGGACTGAACTTATACGGCAGCACCACTTGATTGGACTTATACGGCAGCACCACTGGACTTGTGGCAGTACAGGACACCACCACTGGACTTATGGCAGCACAGGACAACACCACTGTACTGATGCAGCACAAGACAGTACCACTGGACTGGACTTATACAGCAGCACCACTGGACTTATGGTAGCACAGGACTCCACCACTGGAGTGACTGGAATGATTAAAACACAAGACACCACCACTAGACTGATGCAGCACAAGACAGCACCACTGGACTGGACTTGTACAGCAGCACGGGACTTATGGCAGCACAGGACACCACCATTGTGACTGGACTGATGCAGCACAAGACACCACCACTGAACTGATGCAGCACAAGACAGCACCACTGGAATGATACAAAAGAGCAGGTCGCCACCCCATGTGCCACGCCACTTTCCTGCTCTGACACTGAAGAGACACGTCCTCTCGCTACACTCTCCAGGACTGTAGTGAAGATAGCGAGTCGGGAGGCGCAAAATATTCAAAGGGCCTAATTCAGAGTTGATCACAGCAGCAAATTTGTTAGCAGTTGCGCAAAACCATGTGCACTGCAATGGGGGCAGATATAACATGTTCAGAGAGAGTTAGATTTGAGAGTGAGAGTTAGATTTGACTGGAGTGAAGATGGCGGGGCGGGAGGCGCAAAATATACAAAGTCCAGATCTTGCGAGAATCCGACAGCGGGATGATGACGTTTTGCCTCGTTCTGGTTTCCGAGTCTGGCGGGAAGTCCCAAGCCAGACTCGGATCCGGACTGGATTGTGTAGTCCGGGGCAGTTCGGATCTCTGAGATCCGAACCCGCTCATCCCTACTCTTGATACATCCAACACAAAATACAGCAGATATTTCCATACAGTACATCAGGCATACAAATGGTCAATGTGAGACAGTTACATTTATCATAAACAAAGTAATGAATTACAGATAAATACAAACCGGAATCTACATTCCTTCAGCAGTATAAATGGAACTGATAATTAATAAATGCAAATAACAGCTGCAACTTTACACAACATAGCTGTGATGCTTATGAATTAGTCACTACAGTATCAACAAAGATGCCTATAGTCTGACGGACTCAAGAATCTAAAAAAAGAAGATGATAAGAGTGTCCACACAGACAATAATATCAAATCTTAACATCAAAACATAGAATTTGATGGCAGATAAGAACCACTTGCCACATCTAGTTTACCCATGTACACACACACACACACTTACACACTAGGGTTATTTTTATGTCGGAAGCCAGTTATATTTTTGGAATGTGGGAGGAAACCATGGGGAGAATCTACAAACTCCACACAATTAGGGCCATGGTGGGAATCGAATCACAGATATATTACTGTATATCACAGAACTGTGACCAGAGGCTATAGGGAGCTCAGTTCATAATGCAATGAATGTCCAACCATCTCTGAAGCACAAGATGAATCGGAAGGAGCATGACAAAAGTGAGAAGAGAAGAAGGAGCGCACATGATATGAGAGGAATTATTATCATACAGCATGTATGCTATTCTCCCTTCTTCTTTGTGCGTGAATATGCCCTACCACTACAGAGGTTGAGACACTCTGTTCCATAAGTAGAGCACTATGACTCTGATGTAAGATTTTCTGGATGAATGTTAAGAGATGAAGAATTTCTTGTCATCGATCTGGATTATACCAGTTACTTATACCCCTTTCACAGCACACAAATAACCTGGTATTGACTTGGTATATTGCTAGGTTGACACGGGTCGCTATGCGGTGTGAAAGGGTCACTTCAGAAATCCTGGGTAGCCTTACCCAGTAATTCAACCCGGGAATAAAAAAGGGTTATTCCTGGGTTATTACCGAATCAGGTGCAGTGTGATCGGGTTACCCGGATCAAAGCGATCCGGAACCCATTCACAGCGTAGGGAGATGTGGCACAGAGATGAGCTCATTTCCCAACACCGCCTCCGCACCCACCCCCGATGCCACCGCAGCCCCTCATGGTAACCCGACTCGGCATATTGCCGGCATGGTAAGCCAGCAGAAGGGGGCCCATGCCTGGTCACACCCGGGAAGGACCCGTTTCCAATTCTCCGGTGTGACCTGTCATTTGCAATCTAAAACTGGTATAAGATACATTCAAAAATGGCCCCTTTGTTTTAAAACATTGCCTCTGGCATTTGCCTTGTTTAGAAATTCTGCTCACAGTCGCTGTAGGACGAAATCAGTAAATTTTCTGCAACATCCCTCTTGTTACATTGACCTGTAATTCCAGTGTAAGGTCCATGTCACAGTCAGAGGTGTAGCTAGGTGCCATGGTGCCCAGAGCAAGAGAATGTTTTGGCGCACCCTCCCCTGTACTGAATTGGGTGCATGTTACATTTGAAAAGAATTGGTGACAGGGCCTGTTCTAGACCTTGTGGAACTTAGGGTAAAAGTTTTCTTTGGACGCCCCCATGTTTAAAATAGGGACAGTGCGCAACAAAGCCGCGCAACAAAAATATAGGGGCATGGCTTCATGAGGAAGGGGTGTGGCCACAGAATAGTACAAACTCACAATACACCGCACAAAATTGTCTGTTATTCACATTACACCGCACAGTATTGTCTGTTATTTACATTACACCACACAGTAGTACCCCTTATACACTTTACGACACAGTGGAGCCGCTTATACTCTTTATGACACACAGCACAACAATACATGTTACTCTGCAGCTACTAATGCAGAGAGGTGCTGTACCAGCAGCTGGGGCAGAGGGAGGTACTGCAGCATCAACGTAGAGAGAGGTGCTGTTGCAGCCGACACAGAGAGGGGTGCTACTACAGCCAGGTCAGAGAGAGGTGCTGCAGCAGCTGAGCTAGAGAGAAGTGCTGCAGCAGCTGGGGCAGAAAGAGGTGCTGGTGCATAAAGAGGTGATGCAGCAGCAGGGGCAGAGAGTGGTGTAGCAGGACAGAAGTAACCCTGCTTCACAGCTATAAGCAGACAGTGAGACACATAAAGAGGGCGGGCAGAGCTGCGGCATGTGCCGGCTGTCAGTGTCTCCTGCCCTTTTCCCTACCTAGACTCTGAGTCCAAGTCAGTGTGTGACCCCTCTGCTTCTCCTCCTCCTCCTCCTCTGCGGCTGCCTGTACAATTGCCCGTGGTTTAGTAGGTAGAGGGAGGGGGCAGGCAGCGGCCTACCCTCTAACTTTTCTGGTGCCTTGAGCTCGTGCTACACCAGAGCCACCCTCGCTACACCCTTGGTCACAGCAACCGGCAACATGGTTTTAAATTCAGTAACAGTGGGCAAAGTAGGTAACAACAAGGTTACCCCATTTCCACCCATGTAAGATCATTCAAATGAGGTAAACACAGGGCTTGTGTTAAATGATTGAACTGCATTGTGGCAGATAATATGCTCACAGCATGCCCCAGCACACCAAACATCCCAATCTCTTGCCTCACAATGCAGTTCACAGCAAATCGACATAGGGGTAAGAAAAAAATAAAAAGCGTTATTTTCCATTCCGTGCAGCCATACATGACCAGGTAAAAACTGATTGTGTAGGTCCTGTACTATATTACTAGTGATAGGTAACTTGACTGTTCTCAGCACTTGTCTGTGGGTGGTTAAAGTGATCCTTCCAATTTGCATAACAACATCCTTATTTTTACCTTAATAAGCTTAATTGCCTTCGAGCCAGATGGCAAATGAGACAAGTGAAGGGGGCTATTTATCAATTGACAGATAAGTCATATACAAAGAATAAGACTTTTAAAGGGCAACACAACTAGAGGCATACAAAAAAGTTTTATGCTTGAGAAGAAAATGTAATGACGGTCATTAGAACATCTGAGCACCTTTCTTAGTGTTTATCTGGGGAAGGTTTCACTTTTGAATCTTTATTTTTAACATACTGTATCTGCTAATGTAATTATAGTCCCCTGTATTTATTAAAGACAGTAGCAACAGTATAACTAATTTGCATAAATCAGCAGAGACATTTTTGCTAATAACTGTCCAAATGATTTTGGTCTAACTAAAAGGGGAACAAATAATGAAATAGAATTTATATAGATATATATAGATATATATATAATATTATTATTATTATTATTATTATTATTATTATTATAATTACTAATAATAATTACTACCAGTTATTTATATAGAGCACACATATTCTGCAGCGCTTTACAGTGAATATCTGGCCATTCACATAAGTCCCTGCCCCAGTGGAGCTTACAATCTATATTCCCTACCACATGTACACACACACACACATTCACGCTAGGGGTAATTTTCTTTGTTAGGAGCCAATTAACCTACAAGTATATTTTGGGTTGTGGGAGGAAACCGGAGTACTCGGAGGAAACCCATGCAAGTACGGGGAGAATATACAAACTCCACACAGTTAGGGCCATGGTGAGATCAAACCCATAACCTCAGTGCTGTGAGGCAGTAATGCTAACCATTGCACCATCCGTACTGCATATATATATATATATATATATATATATACCTATATATATATATATATATATATATATATATATATACCTATATATATATATATATATATATATACCTGCTGGCATTGGCAATTGCATACACGCTTGCCGATGCCAGCAGCAATGGAAGGACATGATGGAGGATGTCGCTGTTGAGGATGCTCTGGAGTGTGCATCATCAGCGATATAGGTGGTAATTCCAAGTTAATCGCAGCAGGAAATTTTTTAGCAGTTGGGCAAAACCATGTGCACTGCAGGGAAGGCAGATATAACATAGAGATGAGCGGGTTCGGTTCCTCTGAATCCGAACCCGCCCGAACTTCAGGTTTTTTACACGGGTCCGAGCAGGCTCGGATCTTCCCGCCTTGCTCGGCTAACCCGAGCGCGCCCGAACGTCATCATCACGCTGTCGGATTCTCGCGAGGCTCGGATTCTATCGCGAGACTCGGATTCTATATAAGGAGCCGCGCGTCGCCGCCATTTTCACACGTGCATTGAGAGTCATAGGGAGAGGACGTGGCTGGCGTCCTCTCCGTTTAGAGAAGAGAGAGACACAGTATTTTGGGGAGCATTATTAGGAGGAGTACTACTATACTGTATACTACTATACTACTTGCTGAAGTGATATTTATAGATTAGATAATAGATAGTGTTACTGTAAGTGTATTATCTGACTTGTGGGGGAGACACTGACAGTGGGGAGCAGTTAGAGTCTGAGAGCAGGACTCAGGAGTACATATAATGTACAGTGCACACTTTTGCTGCCAGAGTCAGTGCCACACTGCCATTGTTGTGACCACACTGACCACCAGTATAATAATATATTTTGTGATTGTCTGCTTACGCCTCGGAGTACTAGTTGCAAGTTGCAACGTGACCTGAAGTGACCACCAGTTTAATAATCAATCACCACCAGTTTAATATATATATATATATATATATATATATATGTATAATTGTATATAATATATATATATATATAATATAGTATACCACCTACCCGTGGTTTTTTTTTTTTCATTCTTCTTTATACATACTACTATAGTAGCTTACTGTAGCAGTCTGCGGTGCTGTGCTGACCTGACAGTGTCCAGCAGGTCCGTCATCAGTCATTACATAATAAATATATATAGTACCTGTCCGGCTGCAGTACTAGTGATATTATATTGATTTCATCTCATTATCAATAATTTATCATCCAGTCTAGACTCTATATTAGCAGCAGACACAGTACGTTAGTCCACGGCTGTAGCTACCTCTGTGTCGGCACTCGGCAGTCCATCCATAATTGTATACCACCTACCCGTGGTTTTTTTTTTTCTTTCTTCTTTGTACATACTACTATAGAGTATAGTAGCTTACTGTAGCAGTCTGCGGTGCTGCTGAGCTGACAGTGTCCAGCAGGTCCGTCATCAGTCATCATTACCTAATAAATATATTATCTACCTGTCCGGCTGCAGTACTAGTGATATTATATATACATACATATATATATATATTGATTTCATCTCATTATCAATCATCCAGTCTATATTAGCAGCAGACACAGTACGTTAGTCCACGGCTGTAGCTACCTCTGTGTCGGCACTCGGCAGTCCATCCATAATTGTATACCACCTACCCGTGGTTTTTTTTTTCTTTCTTCTTTGTACATACTACTATAGTATAGTAGCTTACTGTAGCAGTCTGCGGTGCTGCTGAGCTGACAGTGTCCAGCAGGTCCGTCATCAGTCATCATTACCTAACAAATATATTATCTACCTGTCCGGCTGCAGTACTAGTGATATTATATATACATACATATATATATATTGATTTCATCTCATTATCATCCAGTCTATATTAGCAGCAGACACAGTACGGTAGTCCACGGCTGTAGCTACCTCTGTGTCGGCACTCGGCAGTCCATCCATAATTGTATACCACCTACCCGTGGTTTTTTTTTTTCTTTCTTCTTTGTACATACTACTATAGTATAGTAGCTTACTGTAGCAGTCTGCGGTGCTGCTGAGCTGACAGTGTCCAGCAGGTCCGTCATCAGTCATCATTACCTAATAAATATATTATCTACCTGTCCGGCTGCAGTACTAGTGATATTATATATACATACATATATATATTGATTGCATCTCATTATCAATCATCCAGTCTATATTAGCAGCAGACACAGTACGTTAGTCCACGGCTGTAGCTACCTCTGTGTCGGCACTCGGCAGTCCATCCATAATTGTATACCACCTACCCGTGGTTTTTTTTTTCTTTCTTCTTTGTACATACTACTATAGTATAGTAGCTTACTGTAGCAGTCTGCGGTGCTGCTGAGCTGACAGTGTCCAGCAGGTCCGTCATCAGTCATCATTACCTAACAAATATATTATCTACCTGTCCGGCTGCAGTACTAGTGATATTATATATACATACATATATATATATTGATTTCATCTCATTATCATCCAGTCTATATTAGCAGCAGACACAGTACGGTAGTCCACGGCTGTAGCTACCTCTGTGTCGGCACTCGGCAGTCCATCCATAATTGTATACCACGTACCCGTGGTTTTTTTTTTCTTTCTTCTTTGTACATACTACTATAGTATAGTAGCTTACTGTAGCAGTCTGCGGTGCTGCTGAGCTGACAATGTCCAGCAGGTCCGTCATCAGTCATCATTACCTAATAAATATATTATCTACCTGTCCGGCTGCAGTACTAGTGATATTATATATACATACATATATATATATTGATTTCATCTCATTATCATCCAGTCTATATTAGCAGCAGACACAGTACAGTACGGTAGTCCACGGCTGTAGCTACCTCTGTGTCGGCACTCGGCAGTCCATCCATAAGTATACTAGTATCCATCCATCTCCATTGTTTACCTGAGGTGCCTTTTAGTTGTGCCTATTAAAATATGGAGAACAAAAATGTTGAGGTTCCAAAATTAGGGAAAGATCAAGATCCACTTCCACCTCGTGCTGAAGCTGCCGAGACGATGAAATGCCAGCAACGTCGTCTGCCAAGGCCGATGCCCAATGTCATAGTACAGAGCATGTCAAATCCAAAACACCAAATATCAGTAAAAAAAGGACTCCAAAACCTAAAATAAAATTGTCGGAGGAGAAGCGTAAACTTGCCAATATGCCATTTACCACACGGAGTGGCAAGGAACGGCTGAGGCCCTGGCCTATGTTCATGGCTAGTGGTTCAGCTTCACATGAGGATGGAAGCACTCAGCCTCTCGCTAGAAAACTGAAAAGACTCAAGCTGGCAAAAGCACCGCAAAGAACTGTGCATTCTTCGAAATCCCAAGGAGAGTCCAATTGTGTCGGTTGCGATGCCTGACCTTCCCAACACTGGACGTGAAGAGCATGCGCCTTCCACCATTTGCACGCCCCCTGCAAGTGCTGGAAGGAGCACCCGCAGTCCAGTTCCTGATAGTCAGATTGAAGATGTCAGTGTTGAAGTACACCAGGATGAGGAGGATATGGGTGTTGCTGGCGCTGGGGAGGAAATTGACCAGGAGGATTCTGATGGTGAGGTGGTTTGTTTAAGTCAGGCACCCGGGGAGACACCTGTTGTCCGTGGGAGGAATAGGGCCATTGACATGCCTGGTCAAAATACAAAAAAAATCAGCTCTTCGGTGTGGAAGTATTTCACCAGAAATGCGGACAACATTTGTCAAGCCGTGTGTTGCCTTTGTCAAGCTGTAATAAGTAGGGGTAAGGACATTAACCACCTCGGAACATCCTCCCTTATACGTCACCTGCAGCGCATTCATAATAAGTCAGTGACAAGTTCAAAAACTTTGGGTGACAGCGGAAGCAGTCCACTGACCAGTAAATCCCTTCCTCTTGTAACCAAGCTCACGCAAACCACCCCACCAACTCCCTCAGTGTCAATTTCCTCCTTACCCAGGAATGCCAATAGTCCTGCAGGCCATGTCACTGGCAATTCTGACGAGTCCTCTCCTGCCTGGGATTCCTCCGATGCATCCTTGAGTGTAATGCCTACTGCTGCTGGCGCTGCTGTTGTTGCTGCTGGGAGTCGATCGTCATCCCAGAGGGGAAGTCGTAAGCCCACTTGTACTACTTCCAGTAAGCAATTGACTGTCCAACAGTCCTTTGCGAGGAAGATGAAATATCACAGCAGTCATCCTGCTGCAAAGCGGATAACTGAGGCCTTGACAACTATGTTGGTGTTAGATGTGCGTCCGGTATCCGCCGTTAGTTCACAGGGAACTAGACAATTTATTGAGGCAGTGTGCCCCCGTTACCAAATACCATCTAGGTTCCACTTCTCTAGGCAGGCGATACCGAGAATGTACACGGACGTCAGAAAAAGACTCACCAGTGTCCTAAAAAATGCAGTTGTACCCAATGTCCACTTAACCACGGACATGTGGACAAGTGGAGCAGGGCAGGGTCAGGACTATATGACTGTGACAGCCCACTGGGTAGATGTATGGACTCCCGCCGCAAGAACAGCAGCGGCGGCACCAGTAGCAGCATCTCGCAAACGCCAACTCTTTCCTAGGCTGGCTACGCTTTGTATCACCGCTTTCCAGAATACGCACACAGCTGAAAACCTCTTACGGCAACTGAGGAAGATCATCGCGGAATGGCTTACCCCAATTGGACTCTCCTGTGGATTTGTGGCATCGGACAACGCCAGCAATATTGTGTGTGCATTAAATATGGGCAAATTCCAGCACGTCCCATGTTTTGCACATACCTTGAATTTGGTGGTGCAGAATTTTTTAAAAAACGACAGGGGCGTGCAAGAGATGCTGTCGGTGGCCAGAAGAATTGCGGGACACTTTCGGCGTACAGGCACCACGTACAGAAGACTGGAGCACCACCAAAAACTACTGAACCTGCCCTGCCATCATCTGAAGCAAGAAGTGGTAACGAGGTGGAATTCAACCCTCTATATGCTTCAGAGGTTGGAGGAGCAGCAAAAGGCCATTCAAGCCTATACAATTGAGCACGATATAGGAGGTGGAATGCACCTGTCTCAAGCGCAGTGGAGAATGATTTCAACGTTGTGCAAGGTTCTGATGCCCTTTGAACTTGCCACACGTGAAGTCAGTTCAGACACTGCCAGCCTGAGTCAGGTCATTCCCCTCATCAGGCTTTTGCAGAAGAAGCTGGAGACATTGAAGGAGGAGCTAACACGGAGCGATTCCGCTAGGCATGTGGGACTTGTGGATGGAGCCCTTAATTCGCTTAACAAGGATTCACGGGTGGTCAATCTGTTGAAATCAGAGCACTACATTTTGGCCACCGTGCTCGATCCTAGATTTAAAGCCTACCTTGGATCTCTCTTTCCGGCAGACACAAGTCTGCTGGGGTTGAAAGACCTGCTGGTGACAAAATTGTCAAGTCAAGCGGAACGCGACCTGTCAACATCTCCTCCTTCACATTCTCCC
The DNA here is from genome assembly GCF_028390025.1 of Pseudophryne corroboree. Lineage (NCBI taxonomy): Eukaryota > Metazoa > Chordata > Amphibia > Anura > Myobatrachidae > Pseudophryne > Pseudophryne corroboree. Next base: position 138,291,616 of record NC_086447.1, read on the forward strand.
GCAACTGGGGGTGCGAGGAAAAGGCTCAGAATTCCGAGCCCACCCGCTGGCGGTGATGCAGGGCAGTCTGGAGCGACTGCTGATGCTGACATCTGGTCCGGACTGAAGGACCTGACAACGATTACGGACATGTCGTCTACTGTCACTGCATATGATTCTCTCACCATTGAAAGAATGGTGGAGGATTATATGAGTGACCGCATCCAAGTAGGCACGTCACACAGTCCGTACTTATACTGGCAGGAAAAAGAGGCAATTTGGAGGCCCTTGCACAAACTGGCTTTATTCTACCTAAGTTGCCCTCCCACAAGTGTGTACTCCGAAAGAGTGTTTAGTGCCGCCGCTCACCTTGTCAGCAATCGGCGTACGAGGTTACATCCAGAAAATGTGGAGAAGATGATGTTCATTAAAATGAATTATAATCAATTCCTCCGTGGAGACATTGACCAGCAGCAATTGCCTCCACAAAGTACACAGGGAGCTGAGATGGTGGATTCCAGTGGGGACGAATTGATAATCTGTGAGGAGGGGGATGTACACGGTGATATATCGGAGGATGATGATGAGGTGGACATCTTGCCTCTGTAGAGCCAGTTTGTGCAAGGAGAGATTAATTGCTTCTTTTTTGGTGGGGGTCCAAACCAACCCGTCATTTCAGTCACAGTCGTGTGGCAGACCCTGTCACTGAAATGATGGGTTGGTTAAAGTGTGCATGTCCTGTTTATACAACATAAGGGTGGGTGGGAGGGCCCAAGGACAATTCCATCTTGCACCTCTTTTTTCTTTCATTTTTCTTTGCGTCATGTGCTGTTTGTGGAATGTTTTTTGGAAGGGCCATCCTGCGTGACACTGCAATGCCACTCCTAGATGGGCCCGGTGTTTGTGTCGGCCACTAGGGTCGCTTATCTTACTCACACAGCTACCTCATTGCGCCTCTTTTTTTCTTTGCGTCATGTGCTGTTTGGGGAGGGTTTTTTGGAAGGGCCATCCTGCGTGACACTGCAGTGCCACTCCTAGATGGGCACGGTGTTTGTGTCGGCCACTAGGGTCGCTTATCTTACTCACACAGCTACCTCATTGCGCCTCTTTTTTTCTTTGCGTCATGTGCTGTTTGGGGAGGGTTTTTTGAAAGGGCCATCCTGCGTGACACTGCAGTGCCACTCCTAGATGGGCACGGTGTTTGTGTCGGCCACTAGGGTCGCTTATCTTACTCACACAGCTACCTCATTGCGCCTCTTTTTTTCTTTGCGTCATGTGCTGTTTGGGGAGGGTTTTTTGGAAGGGACATCCTGCGTGACACTGCAGTGCCACTCCTAGATGGGCCCGGTGTTTGTGTCGGCCACTAGGGTCGCTTATCTTACTCACACAGCTACCTCATTGCGCCTCTTTTTTTCTTTGCGTCATCTGCTGTTTGGGGAGTGATTTTTGGAAGGGCCATCCTGCGTGACACTGCAGTGCCACTCCTAGATGGGCACGGTGTTTGTGTCGGCCACTAGGGTCGCTTATCTTACTCACACAGCTACCTCATTGCGCCTCTTTTTTTCTTTGCGTCATGTGCTGTTTGGGGAGGGTTTTTTGGAAGGGCCATCCTGCGTGACACTGCAGTGCCACTCCTAGATGGGCCCGGTGTTTGTGTCGGCCACTAGGGTCGCTTATCTTACTCACACAGCTACCTCATTGCGCCTCTTTTTTTCTTTGCGTCATGTGCTGTTTGGGGAGTGTTTTTTGGAAGGGCCATCCTGCGTGACACTGCAGTGCCACTCCTAGATGGGCCCGGTGTTTGTGTCGGCCACTAGGGTCGCTTATCTTACTCACACAGCTACCTCATTGCGCCTCTTTTTTTCTTTGCGTCATGTGCTGTTTGGGGAGGGTTTTTTGGAAGGGCCATCCTGCGTGACACTGCAGTGCCACTCCTAGATGGGCCCGGTGTTTGTGTCGGCCACTAGGGTCGCTTATCTTACTCACACAGCTACCTCATTGCGCCTCTTTTTTTCTTTGCGTCATGTGCTGTTTGGGGAGGGTTTTTTGGAAGGGCCATCCTGCGTGACACTGCAGTGCCACTCCTAGATGGGCCCGGTGTTTGTGTCGGCCACTGGGGTCGCTTATCTTACTCACACAGCTACCTCATTGCGCCTCTTTTTTTCTTTGCGTCATGTGCTGTTTGGGGAGGGTTTTTTGGAAGGGCCATCCTGCGTGACACTGCAGTGCCACTCCTAGATGGGCACGGTGTTTGTGTCGGCCACTAGGGTCGCTTAGCTTAGTCATCCAGCGACCTAGGTGCAAATTTTAGGACTAAAAATAATATTGTGAGGTGTGAGGTATTTCAGAATAGACTGAAAATGAGTGGAAATTATGGTTTTTGAGGTTAATAATACTTTGGGATCAAAATGACCCCCAAATTCTATGATTTAAGCTGTTTTTTAGTGTTTTTTAAAAAAAACACCCGAATCCAAAACACACCCGAATCCGACAAAAAAAATTCGGTGAGGCTTTGCCAAAACGCGGTCGAACCCAAAACACGTCCGCGGAACCGAACCCAAAACCAAAACACAAAACCCGAAAAATTTCAAGTGCACATCTCATTATTATAACATGTGCAGAGAGAGATAGATTTGGGTGTGGTGAGTTCAATCTGCAATCTAAATTGCAGTGTAAAAATAAAGCAGCCAGTATTTACCCTGCACAGAAACAAAATAACCCACCCAAATCTAACTATCTCTGCAAATGTTATATCTGCCTCCCCAGCAGTGCACATGGGCCTCATTCCGAGTCGTTCGCTCGGTATTTTTCATCGCATCGCAGTGAAATTCCGCTTAGTGCGCATGCGCAATATTCGCACTGCGACTGCGCCAAGTATCTTTGCTATGAAGAAAGTATTTTTACTCACGGCTTTTTCATCGCTCCGGCGATCGTAATGTGATTGACAGGAAATGGGTGTTACTGGGCGGAAACACGGCGTTTTATGGGCGTGTGGATGAAAACGCTACCGTTTCCGGAAAAAACGCAGGAGTGGCTGGAGAAACGGGGGAGTGTCTGAGCGAACGCTGGGTGTGTTTGTGACGTCAAACCAGGAACGACAAGCACTGAAATGATCGCACAGGCAGAGTAAGGTTGAAGTTACTCAGAAACTGCAAAGTAGTTTGTAATCGCAATATTGCGAATACATCGGTCGCAATTTTAAGAAGCTAAGATACACTCCCAGTAGGCGTAGGCTTAGCGTGTGTAACTCTGCTAAATTCGCCTTACGACCGATCAACTCGGAATGAGGGCCATAGATTTATGTTTTATTTGTAATACAATGTGCAGTGTCAACCATACATACCTTTTCCTTATGCATTGGTCCAAGGGAATAATTCAGACCTGATCGTAGATGTGCTAAATTTAGCATATCTACGACCAGTTACACAGACATGCGGGGGGACACCCAGCACAGGGCTAGTACGCCTCATATGTCAGGCCCGACCCCTCCCCCCCGCGCACAAGTACAAAAGCATCGCACAGCGGCGATGCTTTTGTACTTGAAGAGTAGCTCCCACCAGCGCAGCTCCTGCACGCTGGCAGGGAGCTACTTGTCGCTGTGAGGGTCCTGCGGCTGCGCATGATATCACGCAGCCGCCACGGCCCGCCCCCCACAGAGTCAGAGACGCCTGCATTGCACCGAAAACACACAGCAGCGATCAGGTCTGAGTTAGGCCCCATAGCTGAAAACATACTTTCCTTTCATATGGAGGCTTATTGCTAGATTATGTAGGCCAGTGATTTTCAACCTTTTTCAACTCATGGCACACTGAACCAATTTTTTTAATTGCCGAGGTGCACCATTGTCTCTCATGGGGAAAAAAATCCGAACACGTTGTAACCCATGGGAAAAAAAATACACGCATTGGCCCCGACAGGAAAAAGAACAAATACATTGTCACCCACAGAAAAGAATTAAAATATACACATTGTCAGAAAAAGACAAACACATTTACCCCCCACAGAAAAAGATATTGCCTGACAATAAAAAAAAATTGCCACAAAAAAATAAATAAAACAGTTTGGCCCCCACAGAAAAAAAACACATGTTAATTAATGCCCCAGCCCCCAACAAAAGACTTACTGTAAATGACATGTTGATAGGAGAGAAGTGACAGAAGCCCCCAGTCCTCCAGTCAAGGGTAGCACAGACACTCAGCAGTAGCTGCAGCTTCAGTCACTGCAATGAGAGAGCTGTGAGCATGTACTATAATTTAATATGCACCTTTATGTGGCTACAAAATAAAAAGTGTGACTTACTGTAGTGGCAAAAGCTGGGCGATTTTGGGGCATAGATGGGTTTTGTTGCTGGCAGTCCAATACAAGTACAATGGTGTTACACTTCTGTTCTGTTTGTCCTGTTTTCCGTGCAATTGTGCACTCAGGTTGCTAGGCAACTGCTTTCCACCATGGCTCAGCAGCTCTGAGAGTAATAAAGCAGCACCTGCCCTGGTTGATAGTTCTTTGGGCTTCTACTTCACAGCTGCTTAATCAACACTGTTTTCTTGTGGATGTTCACATGATCTCATGCCAGCAGCTGATTGGGTGAAACCTACATAAATACACTCAGTGAACTCACTGCCTTGCCAGTGATATGTTTTTTATCTGGGCTAGCTCCTATCGTTTCTGTCCCTCACTCTCAGCCTGTGCACTACTATGTACTAATGAGATCAAATCCAGTAGATACCAAAGTACCTGTAAAAAGTGTGTTAAAGGAAAGATGGTGTCATGTTCCAGAGTTTTAAACAGACATTCTTACTGTTGCAGTGTGTGTCCCTGCTGGCACTGAGGTCCATCCGTGCATCAGCACATCATCTTCTGTGGCAAGCTTCTGTCCACAGGTGTTGCCCTTTGCTGTGCACTGCCCTCTCAGCTCAACATTCTCTGCAGCAAGCCACCATTCTCCCCGTAAGTTTACAGTATGGTCCATGTCAGAGTTCTCCAGAATCGGGGCAAGGGCGCGGCCATGATGGATTCCGTCATCTGACTGCTTTCAGACACTCAGCATACTGCTTCTACTCAGCTGACCACAAACGCCAATAGGCCCATGATGTTTAAATGGTTACCCTAAACTTATGGTGCAGGATTCAGAGGTGAACGCTAATTCGATGTTTATGCGAGTTTCAGATTTTTGGGGGATCTGCGCAGAAGCCACACTGCACATGTGCAGATCTAGTCCTGCCGCATTGGACGCAATAAGTGTGGCTGCAGATGTCTGCTGGTGAGTTTTCTGAGCATGTCAAAGTCCTCGGGCAGTCCAGAGCAGTATAGTATTGCTGGACATCCTGAGTAACCTGAGTGTTGCTCAGATGTCTGATGGCCCTGCGATATTTACACAGATGATCCAATGCTGCACCTTCAGATACAGCAGCAGAGCAGAGGATTTGGCAGTGGGTGTCTTTTTACGCAAGATGCCTCCTGCGGCCGTTGCATCATTTTCGCACAGCCGCTGAATACAAAGACACAGCGATGGTGCCATTAGTGCGCACCTCTGAATCACACTCTAAATGCACAAATAAATTATACATGTACAGGTGGCTCCGGTCTATTTTTATTTTACACGTAATTAGCTTATTATGACTCACATCATTATTAATGTAAAAGTGTTTAAAGCAACATTAAGCGTGGTGGTTAAAATAAAAAATATTCATAATGCACAGGAATATAAGAGTGTAGGGAACGTCTGTTTCCAATTATAGATTGAATGCTGTAGCATAAGAATGAGGCTTTTATATAAACCAATTAAAAATAATTTGCACCAATATGATCCTTGTATATAAAAATAAAAATAACTGACAGATGCCGAGATGTGGACTCATAATTTAGATTAACACACTTTTTAACTAATTTGCACTGCACACAGCAACAATTCCAATGGGAAAGTAAGCTTTGCATGTCAGAGGTCAGGCTACTCTCCAATTACACACTGCTGAGGGTTAAAGGGCAATTCAGGAACCTAACATGGGAAACCTTTCCATATGCAGCTAAGCTCTGTAAGATGATCAACTCATTTCAAGAATTATGCTTTCATTTAGTATGTTATTTGTTTGTGTTTATGTTCTTTTTATGTGTTTGTTATTCAGATACAATATATGTGTCTGAAACATTACTTTTATTTAAACCATTTTTTTAGTCTTCGAAGTCTAATGGAAAGATGGTCATTGGCTGTCAGCAGGGGTTAAATTTAGAAGTTTCTCGTCTATCATAAAATTAGACCATATTATTTGAGTAATAATATCCTCTAGCATATCATTGGATGTGTGTTTTAGAAATGTGGTGCTGATTTCATGCTTTAGTTCTGCAGTCGGGAGGCTTTGATCATAATTTTTGTTATACTGTTTGCAATGATTGCACACATTTTCATATCATATAGCTCTTTCTTTTGATGAAGAAGATGGATCATCTCTAATAACTAGTGGTGCAAGAGTACTCAGAGAGTGTTTCTTAAGTACAGCACACACAGCAGATAATTTGAATTTAGCATTGGTACTCAGAGTCTCAGTGGCATACAATGTTTCCTTCTTACAGGTTTTATAATCTTGTGCATTGCTTTCAAACACTTTATGAACTAATATATTTTTTTCATTTTTTTTTAAGAACTGTAGTAAATATAAATACTACACTAAAAATCTTATACATTTTGGCTTTTATTTTATTTTTATTCAGGCATATGGATGAGCAATTCAGCAAAGAGTTCTGCACAATTCTTCTACAGAATTTGATCTTAATGACCTGATTTAGGTTTGCACAAGGTGTTTGTACGAAGGAAAGTAATCCGTTGCATGTTGTGGGTGCATATGGTGGAATTGCTGATTATTCAAAGGTAAGCATATGCAGAGATATTCACTTGTGTCTCCTGCCCCAAGTATAGGGCTAGTACAAATGATGACAACAACTTTCATTAGGGGATGGGTAGGTCGGTACAGCCCCATAGATGTGGCTAACTTTGAATTCAGGCAGAAAATCTGCATATATTTGATGTGGCTTTACACAAAGCACCAGAGTTCTAAGCAACTACGGGAGATGCTGAGTTGTGTGCAACTCTGTAGCATCTCCACTTGAATAACTTGGTGGTAATTGTCACACACCAGGGTCTTAGCCTTATTAACCATGGGCCTAATTCTGAGTTGATCACAGCAGCAAATTTGTTAGCAGTTGGGCAAAACTATGATGGTCATTCCGAGTTGTTCGCTCGTTACCAATTTTTGCTATGCTGCGATTTGTTGCAAAATAGGCATGCGCAAGGCCGCAGGGCGCATGCACTTAGTTAATTAACTAAAAACTTAGTAGATTTGCTGTGGATCATGCAGCGCTTTTCAGTCGCTCTGCTGATCGGTGAGTGATTGACATCAAAGGGGCGTTTCTGGGTGGTAACTGAGCATTTTCCGGAAGTGTGCTAAAAAACGCAGGCGTGTCAGGGAAAAACGCGGGAGTGTCTGGAGAAACGGGGGAGTGGCTGGCCGAACGCAGGGCGTGTTTGTGACGTCAAAACAGGAACTAAACGGACTGAGCTGATCGCAATCTGTGAGTAGGTCTGGAGCTACTCAGAAACTGCAAAGAATTATTTATTAGAGATGAGCGCCGGAAATTTTTCGGGTTTTGTGTTTTGGTTTTGGGTTCGGTTCCGCGGCCGTGTTTTGGGTTCGACCGCGTTTTGGCAAAACCTCACCGAATTTTTTTTGTCGGATTCGGGTGTGTTTTGGATTCGGGTGTTTTTTTCAAAAAACACTAAAAAACAGCTTAAATCATAGAATTTGGGGGTCATTTTGATCCCAAAGTATTATTAACCTCAAAAACCATAATTTACACTCATTTTCAGTCTATTCTGAATACCTCACACCTCACAATATTATTTTTAGTCCTAAAATTTGCACCTAGGTCGCTGGATGACTAAGCTAAGCGACCCTAGTGGCCGACACAAACACCGGGCCCATCTAGGAGTGTCACTGCAGTGTCACGCAGGATGTCCCTTCCAAAAAACCCTCCCCAAACAGCACATGACGCAAAGAAAAAAAGAGGCGCAATGAGGTAGCTGTGTGAGTAAGATAAGCGACCCTAGTGGCCGACACAAACACCGGGCCCATCTAGGAGTGTCACTGCAGTGTCACGCAGGATGTCCCTTCCAAAAAACCCTCCCCAAACAGCACATGACGCAAAGAAAAAAAGAGGCACAATGAGGTAGCTGTGTGAGTAAGATAAGCGACCCTAGTGGCCGACACAAACACCGGGCCCATCTAGGAGTGTCACTGCAGTGTCACGCAGGATGTCCCTTCCAAAAAACCCTCCCCAAACAGCACATGACGCAAAGAAAAAAAGAGGCGCAATGAGGTAGCTGTGTGAGTAAGATAAGCGACCCTAGTGGCCGACACAAACACCGGGCCCATCTAGGAGTGGCACTGCAGTGTCACGCAGGATGTCCCTTCCAAAAAACCCTCCCCAAACAGCACATGACGCAAAGAAAAAAAGAGGCGCAATGAGGTAGCTGTGTGAGTAAGATAAGCGACTCTAGTGGCCGACACAAACACCGGGCCCATCTAGGAGTGGCACTGCAGTGTCACGCAGGATGTCCCTTCCAAAAAACCCTCCCCAAACAGCACATGACGCAAAGAAAAAAAGAGGCGCAATGAGGTAGCTGTGTGAGTAAGATAAGCGACCCTAGTGGCCGACACAAACACCGGGCCCATCTAGGAGTGTCACTGCAGTGTCACGCAGGATGTCCCTTCCAAAAAACCCTCCCCAAACAGCACATGACGCAAAGAAAAAAAGAGGCGCAATGAGGTAGCTGTGTGAGTAAGATAAGCGACCCTAGTGGCCGACACAAACACCGGGCCCATCTAGGAGTGTCACTGCAGTGTCACGCAGGATGTCCCTTCCAAAAAACCCTCCCCAAACAGCACATGACGCAAAGAAAAAAAGAGGCGCAATGAGGTAGCTGTGTGAGTAAGATAAGCGACCCTAGTGGCCGACACAAACACCGGGCCCATCTAGGAGTGGCACTGCAGTGTCACGCAGGATGTCCCTTCCAAAAAACCCTCCCCAAACAGCACATGACGCAAAGAAAAAAAGAGGCGCAATGAAGTAGCTGTGTGAGTAAGATAAGCGACCCTAGTGGCCGACACAAACACCGGGCCCATCTAGGAGTGTCACTGCAGTGTCACGCAGGATGTCCCTTCCAAAAAACCCTCCCCAAACAGCACATGACGCAAAGAAAAAAAGAGGCGCAATGAGGTAGCTGTGTGAGTAAGATAAGCGACCCTAGTGGCCGACACAAACACCGGGCCCATCTAGGAGTGTCACTGCAGTGTCACGCAGGATGTCCCTTCCAAAAAACCCTCCCCAAACAGCACATGACGCAAAGAAAAAAAGAGGCGCAATGAGGTAGCTGTGTGAGTAAGATAAGCGACCCTAGTGGCCGACACAAACACCGGGCCCATCTAGGAGTGTCACTGCAGTGTCACGCAGGATGTCCCTTCCAAAAAACCCTCCCCAAACAGCACATGACGCAAAGAAAAAAAGAGGCGCAATGAGGTAGCTGTGTGAGTAAGATAAGCGACCCTAGTGGCCGACACAAACACCGGGCCCATCTAGGAGTGGCACTGCAGTGTCACGCAGGATGTCCCTTCCAAAAAACCCTCCCCAAACAGCACATGACGCAAAGAAAAAAAGAGGCGCAATGAGGTAGCTGTGTGAGTAAGATAAGCGACCCTAGTGGCCGACACAAACACCGGGCCCATCTAGGAGTGTCACTGCAGTGTCACGCAGGATGTCCCTTCCAAAAAACCCTCCCCAAACAGCACATGACGCAAAGAAAAAAAGAGGCGCAATGAGGTAGCTGTGTGAGTAAGATAAGCGACCCTAGTGGCCGACACAAACACCGGGCCCATCTAGGAGTGTCACTGCAGTGTCACGCAGGATGTCCCTTCCAAAAAACCCTCCCCAAACAGCACATGACGCAAAGAAAAAAAGAGGCGCAATGAGGTAGCTGTGTGAGTAAGATAAGCGACCCTAGTGGCCGACACAAACACCGGGCCCATCTAGGAGTGTCACTGCAGTGTCACGCAGGATGTCCCTTCCAAAAAACCCTCCCCAAACAGCACATGACGCAAAGAAAAAAAGAGGCGCAATGAGGTAGCTGTGTGAGTAAGATAAGCGACCCTAGTGGCCGACACAAACACCGGGCCCATCTAGGAGTGGCACTGCAGTGTCACGCAGGATGTCCCTTCCAAAAAACCCTCCCCAAACAGCACATGACGCAAAGAAAAAAAGAGGCGCAATGAGGTAGCTGTGTGAGTAAGATAAGCGACCCTAGTGGCCGACACAAACACCGGGCCCATCTAGGAGTGGCACTGCAGTGTCACGCAGGATGTCCCTTCCAAAAAACCCTCCCCAAACAGCACATGACGCAAAGAAAAATTAAAGAAAAAAGAGGTGCAAGATGGAATTGTCCTTGGGCCCTCCCACCCACCCTTATGTTGTATAAACAGGACATGCACACTTTAACCAACCCATCATTTCAGTGACAGGGTCTGCCACACGACTGTGACTGAAATGACGGATTGGTTTGGACCCCCACCAAAAAAGAAGCAATTAATCTCTCCTTGCACAAACTGGCTCTACAGAGGCAAGATGTCCACCTCATCATCATCCTCCGATATATCACCGTGTACATCCCCCTCCTCACAGATTATCAATTCGTCCCCACTGGAATCCACCATCTCAGCTCCCTGTGTACTTTGTGGAGGCAATTGCTGCTGGTCAATGTCTCCACGGAGGAATTGATTATAATTCATTTTAATGAACATCATCTTCTCCACATTTTCTGGATGTAACCTCGTACGCCGATTGCTGACAAGGTGAGCGGCGGCACTAAACACTCTTTCGGAGTACACACTTGTGGGAGGGCAACTTAGGTAGAATAAAGCCAGTTTGTGCAAGGGCCTCCAAATTGCCTCTTTTTCCTGCCAGTATAAGTACGGACTGTGTGACGTGCCTACTTGGATGCGGTCACTCATATAATCCTCCACCATTCTTTCAATGGTGAGAGAATCATATGCAGTGACAGTAGACGACATGTCCGTAATCGTTGTCAGGTCCTTCAGTCCGGACCAGATGTCAGCATCAGCAGTCGCTCCAGACTGCCCTGCATCACCGCCAGCGGGTGGGCTCGGAATTCTGAGCCTTTTCCTCGCACCCCCAGTTGCGGGAGAATGTGAAGGAGGAGATGTTGACAGGTCGCGTTCCGCTTGACTTGACAATTTTGTCACCAGCAGGTCTTTCAACCCCAGCAGACTTGTGTCTGCCGGAAAGAGAGATCCAAGGTAGGCTTTAAATCTAGGATTGAGCACGGTGGCCAAAATGTAGTGCTCTGATTTCAACAGATTGACCACCCGTGAATCCTTGTTAAGCGAATTAAGGGCTCCATCCACAAGTCCCACATGCCTAGCGGAATCGCTCCGTGTTAGCTCCTCCTTCAATGTCTCCAGCTTCTTCTGCAAAAGCCTGATGAGGGGAATGACCTGACTCAGGCTGGCAGTGTCTGAACTGACTTCACGTGTGGCAAGTTCAAAGGGCATCAGAACCTTGCACAACGTTGAAATCATTCTCCACTGCACTTGAGACAGGTGCATTCCACCTCCTATATCGTGCTCAATTGTATAGGCTTGAATGGCCTTTTGCTGCTCCTCCAACCTCTGAAGCATATAGAGGGTTGAATTCCACCTCGTTACCACTTCTTGCTTCAGATGATGGCAGGGCAGGTTCAGTAGTTTTTGGTGGTGCTCCAGTCTTCTGTACATGGTGCCTGTACGCCGAAAGTGTCCCGCAATTCTTCTGGCCACCGACAGCATCTCTTGCACGCCCCTGTCGTTTTTTAAAAAATTCTGCACCACCAAATTCAAGGTATGTGCAAAACATGGGACGTGCTGGAATTTGCCCATATTTAATGCACACACAATATTGCTGGCGTTGTCCGATGCCACAAATCCACAGGAGAGTCCAATTGGGGTAAGCCATTCCGCGATGATCTTCTCAGTTGCCGTAATAGGTTTTCAGCTGTGTGCGTATTCTGGAAAGCGGTGATACAAAGCGTAGCCTGCCTAGGAAAGAGTTGGCGTTTGCGAGATGCTGCTACTGGTGCCGCCGCTGCTGTTCTTGCGGCGGGAGTCCATACATCTACCCAGTGGGCTGTCACAGTCATATAGTCCTGACCCTGCCCTGCTCCACTTGTCCACATGTCCGTGGTTAAGTGGACATTGGGTACAACTGCATTTTTTAGGACACTGGTGAGTCTTTTTCTGACGTCCGTGTACATTCTCGGTATCGCCTGCCTAGAGAAGTGGAACCTAGATGGTATTTGGTAACGGGGGCACACTACCTCAATAAATTGTCTAGTTCCCTGTGAACTAACGGCGGATACCGGACGCACGTCTAACACCAACATAGTTGTCAAGGCCTCAGTTATCCGCTTTGCAGCAGGATGACTGCTGTGATATTTCATCTTCCTCGCAAAGGACTGTTGGACAGTCAATTGCTTACTGGAAGTAGTACAAGTGGGCTTACGACTTCCCCTCTGGGATGACCATCGACTCCCAGCAGCAACAACAGCAGCGCCAGCAGCAGTAGGCGTTACACGCAAGGATGCATCGGAGGAATCCCAGGCAGGAGAGGACTCGTCAGAATTGCCAGTGACATGGCCTGCAGGACTATTGGCATTCCTGGGGAAGGAGGAAATTGACACTGAGGGAGTTGGTGGGGTGGTTTGCGTGAGCTTGGTTACAAGAGGAAGGGATTTACTGGTCAGTGGACTGCTTCCGCTGTCGCCCAACGTTTTTGAACTTGTCACTGACTTATTATGAATGCGCTGCAGGTGACGTATAAGGGAGGATGTTCCGAGGTGGTTAACGTCCTTACCCCTACTTATTACAGCTTGACAAAGGCAACACACGGCTTGACACTTGTTGTCCGCTTTTCTGTTGAAATACCTCCACACTGAAGAGCTGATTTTTTTGGTATTTTCACCAGGCATGTCAACGGCCATATTCCTCCCACGGACAACAGGTGTCTCCCCGGGTGCCTGACTTAAACAAACCACCTCACCATCAGAATCCTCCTGGTCAATTTCCTCCCCAGCGCCAGCAACACCCATATCCTCCTCATCCTGGTGTACTTCAACACTGACATCTTCAATCTGACTATCAGGAACTGGACTGCGGGTGCTCCTTCCAGCACTTGCAGGGGGCGTGCAAATGGTGGAAGGCGCATGCTCTTCACGTCCAGTGTTGGGAAGGTCAGGCATCGCAACCGACACAATTGGACTCTCCTTGTGGATTTGGGATTTCGAAGAACGCACAGTTCTTTGCGGTGCTTTTGCCAGCTTGAGTCTTTTCAGTTTTCTAGCGAGAGGCTGAGTGCTTCCATCCTCATGTGAAGCTGAACCACTAGGCATGAACATAGGCCAGGGCCTCAGCCGTTCCTTGCCACTCCGTGTGGTAAATAGCATATTGGCAAGTTTACGCTTCTCCTCCGACAATTTTATTTTAGGTTTTGGAGTCCTTTTTTTACTGATATTTGGTGTTTTGGATTTGACATGCTCTGTACTATGACATTGGGCATCGGCCTTGGCAGACGACGTTGCTGGCATTTCATCGTCTCGGCCATGACTAGTGGCAGCAGCTTCAGCACGAGGTGGAAGTGGATCTTGATCTTTCCCTAATTTTGGAACCTCAACATTTTTGTTCTCCATATTTTAATAGGCACAACTAAAAGGCACCTCAGGTAAACAATGGAGATGGATGGATACTAGTATACTTATGGATGGACTGCCGAGTGCCGACACAGAGGTAGCTACAGCCGTGGACTACCGTACTGTACTGTGTCTGCTGCTAATATAGACTGGTTGATAATGAGATGTAGTATGTATAAAGAAGAAAGAAAAAAAAACCACGGGTAGGTGGTATACAATTATGGATGGACTGCCGAGTGCCGACACAGAGGTAGCTACAGCCATGGACTACCGTACTGTACTGTGTCTGCTGCTAATATAGACTGGATGATAATGAGATGTAGTATGTATGTATAAAGAAGAAAGAAAAAAAAAACCACGGGTAGGTGGTATACAATTATGGATGGACTGCCGAGTGCCGACACAGAGGTAGCTACAGCCGTGAACTACCGTACTGTGTCTGCTGCTAATATAGACTGGTTGATAATGAGATGTAGTATGTATAAAGAAGAAAGAAAAAAAAAACCACGGGTAGGTGGTATACAATTATGGATGGACTGCCGAGTGCCGACACAGAGGTAGCTACAGCCGTGGACTACCGTACTGTACTGTGTCTGCTGCTAATATAGACTGGATGATAATGAGATGTAGTATGTATAAAGAAGAAAGAAAAAAAAAACCACGGGTAGGTGGTATACAATTATGGATGGACTGCCGAGTGCCGACACAGAGGTAGCTACAGCCGTGGACTACCGTACTGTACTGTGTCTGCTGCTAATATAGACTGGATGATAATGAGATGTAGTATGTATAAAGAAGAAAGAAAAAAAAAAACACGGGTAGGTGGTATACAATTATGGATGGACTGCCGAGTGCCGACACAGAGGTAGCTACAGCCATGGACTACCGTACTGTACTGTGTCTGCTGCTAATATAGACTGGTTGATAATGAGATGTAGTATGTATAAAGAAGAAAGAAAAAAAAAACCACGGGTAGGTGGTATACAATTATGGATGGACTGCCGAGTGCCGAGTGCCGACACAGAGGTAGCTACAGCCGTGGACTACCGTACTGTACTGTGTCTGCTGCTAATATAGACTGGATGATAATGAGATGTAGTATGTATAAAGAAGAAAGAAAAAAAAAACCACGGGTAGGTGGTATACAATTATGGATGGACTGCCGAGTGCCGACACAGAGGTAGCTACAGCCGTGGACTACCGTACTGTACTGTGTCTGCTGCTAATATAGACTGGATGATAATGAGATGTAGTATGTATGTATAAAGAAGAAAGAAAAAAAAAACCACGGGTAGGTGGTATACAATTATGGATGGACTGCCGAGTGCCGACACAGAGGTAGCTACAGCCGTGAACTACCGTACTCTGTCTGCTGCTAATATAGACTGGTTGATAATGAGATGTAGTATGTATAAAGAAGAAAGAAAAAAAAAACCACGGGTAGGTGGTATACAATTATGGATGGACTGCCGAGTGCCGACACAGAGGTAGCTACAGCCGTGGACTACCGTACTGTACTGTGTCTGCTGCTAATATAGACTGGATGATAATGAGATGTAGTATGTATAAAGAAGAAAAAAAAGAAAAACCACGGGTAGGTGGTATACAATTATGGATGGACTGCCGAGTGCCGACACAGAGGTAGCTACAGCCGTGAACTACCGTACTGTGTCTGCTGCTAGTAGACTGGATGATAAATAATGATATAAAAAATATATATATATCCCTACTGCAGCCGGACAGGTATATATTATATAATGACGGACCTGCTGGAGTGGACACTGTCTGTCAGCAGAATGAGTTTTTTAATTTTTATAGAATAAAAAAACACCACACAAGTCACACGACGAGTGTACTTTTTCAGGCAGACATTCAATCACAATATACTATACTGGTGGTCAGTGTGGTCAGGTCACTGGTCACAGTGATCAGTGGTCAGTCACACTGGCAGTGGCACTCTGGCAGCAAAAGTGTGCACTGTTTAATATGTACTACTGGCTCCTGCTATAACCTATAACTGCTCCCCAGTCTCCCCCACAATTAAGCTGTGTGAGCACAGTCAGATATTATACATAGATGATGCAGCACACTGGGCTGAGCACAGATATGGTATGTGAGTGTGACTGAGTCACTGTGTATCGTTTTTTTCAGGCAGAGAACAAGAACAGAACGGATTATTAAATAATAATAAATTATAAAACTGCACTGGTGGTCAGGTCACTGGTCATCAGTCACTAGTATAACTCCTCCTAAGCTCCAGTAAGTAAATGAAGTGTCTCACTCTCACTCTCCTATCTATTTTAATTTCTAAACGGAGAGGACGCCAGCCACGTCCTCTCCCTATCAATCTCAATGCACGTGTGAAAATGGCCGCGACGCGCGGCTCCTTATATAGAATCCGAGTCTCGCGATAGAATCCGAGCCTCGCGAGAATCCGACAGCGTGATGATGACGTTTGGGCGCGCTCGGGTTAACCGAGCAAGGCGGGAAGATCCGAGTCGCTCGGACCCGTGTAAAAAAACATCTCTATTATTTATTAGCAGTTCTGCTAATCTTTCGTTCGCAATTCTGCTAAGCTAAGATACACTCCCAGAGGACGGCGGCCTAGTGTGTGCAATGCTGCTAAAAGCAGCTAGCGAGCGAACAACTCGGAATGAGGGCCCATGGCCCTCATTCCGAGTTGTTCGCTCATTATTTTCCTTTGCATCGATGCGATTTTCCGCTAACTGCGCATGCGCAATGTTCGCACTGCGGCTGCACCAAGTAAATTTGCTAAGAAGTTTGGTATTTTACTCACGGCATTACGAGGTTTTTTCTTTGTTCTGGTGATCGGAGTGTGATTGACAGGAAGTGGGTGTTTCTGGGCGGAAACTGGCCGTTTTATGGGAGTGTGTGAAAAAACGCTGCCGTTTCTGGGAAAAACGCGGGAGTGGCTGGAGAAACGGGGGAGTGCCTGGGCGAACGCTGGGTGTGTTTGTGACGTCAAACCAGGAACGAAACTGACTGAACTGATCGCAGTGGCAGAGTAAGTGTCGAGCTACTCAGAAACTGCTAAGACATTTCTATTCGCAATTTTGCGAATCTTTCGTTCGCAATTCTGCTAAGCTAAGATTCACTCCCAGAGGGCGGCGGCTTAGCGTGTGCACTGCTGCTAAAAGCGGCTAGCGAGTGAACAACTCGGAATGAGGGCCCATGTGCACTGCAGGAGGGGCAGATATAACATGTGCAGAGAGTTAGATTTGGGTGGGGTGTATTCAAACTGAAATCTAAATTGCAGTTTAAAAATAAAGCAGCCAGTATTTACCCTGCACAGAATCAAAATAACCCACCCAAATCTAACTCTCTCTGCAAATGTTATGTCTGCCCCCCTGCAATGCACATGGTTTTGGCCAATTGCTAACAAACTTGCTGCTGCGATCAACTCAGAATTACCCCCCATGGGGGTAATTCAAAGTTGATCGCAGCAGGAAAATTTTCTAGCAGTTGGGCAAAACCATGTGCACAGCAGGGGAGGCAGATATAACATGTGCAGAGAGAGATAGATTTGGGTGGGGTGTGTTCAATCTGCAATCTAATTTGCAGTGTAAAAAAATAAAGCAGCCAGTATTTACCCTGCACAGAAACAAAATAACCCACCCAAATCTAACTGTCTCTGCACATGTTATATCTACCTCCCCTGCAGTGCACATGGTTTTGCCCAACTGCTAAAAAATTTTCTGCTGCGATCAACTTGGAATTACCCTCCATGTTCATTAGTCCTGTGTTCCTTGTGATTTGTGCATCCCCTGGCTGTCTACAACATGGTTCCGGTATGAATGGTCGACAGTGTTAAGGTCGACATCCATTAGGTCGACCACTATTGGTCGACATGGACGTGGTCCACATGGACATATGGTTGACACATGAAAATGGTCGACACGGGAATGGTCGATACATGAAAAGGTCGACATGGATTTTTTAACTGTTTTTGGTGTTATTTTTTCCATAACATGACCAGGAACCCCAACTAGTGCACCACGTCCCCTTGCATGGTGAGCGGCTGCGGACAAGGTGCGCTCGGCACAGGTAACTGTTCCCAATCATAGTCCACGTGGATGGTAAAGTATGAAAAAGTTAAAAATCCATTTTTTTTAAAGAAACCATGTTGACTTATTCATGTGCCGACCTGTCATGTGTCGACCATTTTTATGTGTCGACCATATGTCCATGTCGACCATGTCAATGTCAACCAATAGTGGTCGACCTAATGACTGTCGACCTTAACATTGTCGACCATCCAAACGGATACCCGGCAACATGCCTGAGCACTGCATTATCAGATGTAAGCAAATAGTCTGGCTGCATGGGCATGGCCATTTGGATTCTGTCATATGATCTCTCAGTCCTACCACTTCTCAGCAGCCATTCTCACATGACCAGCTCAGCCTATGGTCTCTGAGAGCACTCTATTTAAACCTGCCTATAATTTTCTGATTGTCAGAACAACTCACTTTTTAGGAAGAGGATTCTCCCTTGCTCCAAACTTCACCACCTATAACTCTGTTCCTGTTACTGTTAAAGTGTTTCTACTTGTAAAGAGTCTTTTTCAAGGTGTAAAATAGCTGTGCCGATAACATACTTACAGGGTCTGAAAGTAATGAGACTAAATTACAGGGAACATTTTTATTGAACTTTCAGATACATAGGGTTAATCGATACACTGTTGCCAGCATGTCTGCCACGTTTGGTACGCCTCCTGGAAGGCATTAACCGTAACATCCTTGAGTGCCCTTGTCGCGGCCGCTTCCACTTTGTCTACGGTCTGGAAATTGTGTCCTATAAGGCTGTGTTTGATCTGGGGGAACAAAAAGAAGTCAGCGGGGGCCAGATCTGGACTGTAGGGTGGCTGAGGCAGCGTTGTCCCATTGTGCTTGGCCAAAAACTTCCTCACTTGCAGCGATGTGTGACTTGGCGCATTGTTGTGATGGAGGATCCAGTAGTGGAAATCTCCTGGCTGGTGCGGAGGACCTTGTTTCTCAACTGATTGAGCACTCACGTATAAAATGCACCATTGACAGTTTGGCTGGTAGGTAGAAATTTCTTGTGAACCACACCCTTCGAGTCAAAAAAGACAATGAGCATGGATTTGGTCTTGATTTGATTATTCGGCCCTTTTTGGGTTGAGGTGACGATGGTGTGTGCCACTCTGCACTTTGGCCCTCATTCCGAGTTGTTCACTCGCTAGCTGCTTTTAGCAGCAGTGCAAACTCTAAGCCGCCGCCGTCTGGGAGTGTATCTTAGTTTAGCAGAAGTGCGAACGAAAGGATCGCAGAGCGGCTACAAAATAATTTTGTGCAGCTTAAGAGTAGCTCCAGACCTACTCCTAGCTTGCGATCACTGCAGACTATTTAGTTCCTGTTTTGACGTCACGAACACGCCCTGCGTTCGGCCAGCCATGCCTAAGTTTCCCCAACCACGCCTGCGTTTCTATCTGGCACACCTGCGTTTTTTCACTCACTCCCTGAAAACGGTCAGTTGACACCCAGAAACACCCACTTCCTGTCAATCACACTGCGGTCGCTAGACCTTGTGTGAAACTACTTCGGCTGTTGTGAAAGTACGTTGCGCGTGCGCATTGCGCCGCTTACGCATGCGCAGAAGTGGCGCTTTTTTGCCTGATCGCTTCGAACGAAAGCAGCTAGCGATCAACTCAGAATGACCACTTTTGCCTTTTGGTCTCCGGATCGTACTCAAAGATCCGAGTTTCGTCACCTGTTATCACTCTGTCAAAAAAATTAGCCTCACTTTGCACACGCTCCAAAAGTTCGCGGGAAATCGCCACATGCTAGTTTTTTTGATCATGAATCAAAACCTTGGGAACTAATCGGACACACACCTTTTGCATCGCTAATTAGTTTATCAAGATCTCTTGCACAGTAGTTTTTGGAAGTCCCAACATTTTTGCTACCATTCTAACACTCAAATGACGGTCAGTGTTCAAAACATCACACACTTTGGGGTCGTTGTTCGCTCGTTATTTTTTTCTCGCAACGGAGCAATTAGTCGCAAATGCACATGCGCAATGTACACAGTGCGACTGTGCCAAGTAAATTTGCTATGCAGTTAGGTATTTTACTCACGGCATTACGAGGTTTTTTCTTCGTTCTGGTGATCGTAATGTAATTGACAGGAAGTGGGTGTTTCTGGGCGGAAACTGGCCGTTTTATGGGAGTGTGTGAAAAAACGCTACCGTTTCTGGGAAAAACGCGGGAGTGGCTGGAGAAACGGAGGAGTGTCTGGGCGAACGCTGGGTGTGTTTGTGACGTCAAACCAGGAACGACAAGCACTGAACTGATCGCACTGGCAGAGTAAGTCTCGAGCTACTCAGAAACTGCACAGAGAAGTCTTTTCGCAATATTGCGAATCTTTCGTTCGCAATTTTGATAAGCTAAGATTCACTCCCAGAAGGTGGCGGCTTAGCGTGTGCAAAGCTGCTAAAAGCAGCTTGCGAGCGAACAACTCGGAATGACCCCCTTTGTCCACATTTTGCTAATTTCGGCTTGTAGAAGGTCGTCCAGAGTGTGGTTCATCCTTCGGTCTTCACTGCCCTTCTCAAAGAATTTAAACAAGTGGTAAACTTGCGCCTTAGAAAAGGGTTCCTCCCCGAAGGCCTTTTGAAGCATGGCAAGCATCTCGGTACCCGATTTCCCAAGTTTAACACAAAACTTGATTGCATATTGTTGCTCAGTGGTATGCTCCATATCGAACCTCGACCAAGGTAAAAAAGGAAACTTCCTTTACAGCTCGATCCATACATTGTAAAGGCTCACAGGCAACTGCCACTGCCGGGAATGTGTAGCTGAGACACTCCTCCACCCATCCCACCCTACAGCGGTGCCAAACTCCTGTTCTGCATGGCGTGATACATAGAAACATAGAGACATAGAATTTGACGGCAGAGAAGAATCACTTGGCCCATCTAGTCTGCCCCCCATTTTTTTTTTTAACTTTATTTTTTTTCTCTAACCTTGTTTGATCCTTATTTCTTTGTAAGGATATTCTTATGTGTATCTCATGCATGTTTAAATTGCTCCACTGTCTTAGCCTCTACCACCTCTGATGGGAGGCTATTCCACTTGTCCACTACCCTTTCTGTGAAGTAATTTTTCCTCAAATTTTCCCTGAACCTCCCGCCTCCAGTCTCAGTGAATGTCCTCGTGTCCTATTGCTTCTCTTCATTTGGAGAATGTTTCCCTCCTGGACTTTGTTAAAACCCTTATATATTTGAAAGTTTCTATCATGTCTCCCCTTTCCCTTCTCTGCTCCAAACTATACATATTGAGATTTCTTAGTCTTACTGGGTATGTTTTGTGATGTAGGCCATGCATCATTTTAGTTGCCCTTCTTTGTACAGTTTCTAATGTATTAATATCCTTTTGAAGATATGGCCTCCAGAATTGAACACAGAATTCTAGATGAGGCCGTATCAATGACCTATACAGTGGCATTATTACTTCTTTCTTTCTGCTGCTGATTCCTCTCCCAATGCAGCCAAGCATCTGATTAGCCTTCCTCATTGCTTTGTTACATTGCTTACCTGCCTTTAAGTCACCTGAAATAGTGACTCCTAGATCCCTTTCCTCCTCAGTAGTTTCCAGTATAGTGCCATTAATAGTATATTTAGCCTTTGTATTTTTGAGACCCAAGTGCATGATTTTGCAATTTTTGGCATTAAACTGTAATTGCCACACTCTTGACCATTCCTCTAGTCTACCTAGATTCTCAATCATTTGTTTTACCCCACCTGGTGTGTCTACTCTGTTGCATACCTTTGTGCCATCTGCAAAAAGGCATACTTTCACTTTAATGCCATTTGCAATGTCACCAATGAAGATATTAAAAAGCAAGTACAAATCCCTGGGGTACTCCACTGGTAACATTTCCCTCCTGTGAATGCACTCCATTTACCACAACTCTCTGTTTTCTATCCTTCAACCAAGATCTTATCCATTCAATAATCCTAATATCCAATCCCAAACTTTCAAGTTTATTTAGTAGTCTGTGATGAGGAACTGTGTCAAAAAGCCTTACTAAAGTCTAGAAAAGCTATATCCATGGCTCCACCTTTATCCATCACTTTAGTCACACAGTCAAAAAAGTCAATAAGATTTGTTTGACATCATCTCCCCCCAGTGAATCCATGCGGTTTAGGATCTTGTAAATTGCCAGATTTGAGATAATCTACAACTCTTTCTTTTAAGAGTGTTTCCATCAGTTTCCTTACTACTGATGTAAGACTCACTGGTCAATAGTTGTTTGCCTCTTCCTTGCTTCCACTTTTGTGCAGTGGGACTACGTTTGCTCTTTTCCAGTCCTCTGGAATTACTCCTGTAGCTAATGACTGGTTGAATACAATCTGTCTCATTACTTACCAGACAGACCCTGTATATATATACCCAAATAATTTAACAATAGTACTTACCTCAGGGGGTATATGTAATAGGGTCTGAGTTTGCCAGAGGTGTGGAATGTCGGCCGACAATGTGCGTATTTTCAATGTGGCAATCATTTAAATGGCAAATCAGGTTAGTTAGATTTTCACCTCATCAGGAAGCCATTACAGAGATAACTTACTGGGCTTCTGCCAACAGCAGCTAATCGTGTAATTTGGGGGACAGAGCTTGTGACTGTCACGTTTTGTAGGACCCCAGTACAATGAGGCAATTTCATGAAAAATTGATACAGCAAGCAAAACTTAGAAGTCTGTGGATATAATGGTAAACATCAAAGTAGTTGTTCACTATTCAACATACTAAACTTGCTTAACCCATCCAAATTACCACCACACAAATTGAATTTGAAAATTGCTATTATATTTATATTCTTAAGGAATTTGAAGCCACCCCTGCTTTGCAATGGAACATGATCGCAGACTAGACGTCTGTTGCCTAATGTCATTGAGGGGCATGCAGCAGGTGAAATTGCATTTATTCCTTGAATCCCAATGATTTAATCAGATTTGCCATTTGGATTTAAGTGCTTACAATTTTCCATTAGGATATGTTTTGGAATGACAATAAACCTAGCGCAAGGTCAGTCCTTTACTCTCATCAGTGTGGACTGCAAAGCGAGATATTCTCACATAGTCAGTTATATGTGGGTCTTTCCCGTATCGGTAATGACATCAATGAAATCATACTCATAACTGATAACAGTAATAAGACACATGGGCCCTCATTCCGAGTTGTTCGCTCGCTAGCTACTTTTAGCAGCATTGCACACGCTAGGCCGCCGCCCTCTGGGAGTGTATCTTAGCTTAGCAGAATAGCGAACGAAAGATTAGCAGAATTGCTACTAAATAATTCTTTGCAGTTTCAGAGTAGCTCTGGACCTACTCACGAATTGCGATCAGCTCGGTCCGTTTAGTTCCTGGTTTGACATCACAAACATTCCCGGCGTTCGGCCAGCCACTCCCCCGTTTCTCCAGACACTCCCGCGTTTTTCCCTGACACGCCTGCGTTTTTTCGCAAACGCCAGTAAAACGCTGAGTTGCCACCCAGAAACGCCCCTTTCCTGTCAATCATTTACCGATCAGCAGTGCGACTGAAAAGCGCCGCAGAAGCCACAGCAAAACAACTACGTTTTTTGTTAAATAACTAAGCACATGCGCCCTGCGTACCATACGCATGCGCAATTTGCAACAAATCGCAACATAACGAAAATCGGCAACGAGCGAACAACTCGGAATGACCCCCATAATGTGGTTTACAATGATATATTTAAAGCCTGAAGAAATTGGTAAACGGTAAGAAAATAAAAATTATTTTTTACTACAGAAATTATTAAGACAGACCAGTGAAGTAAAAAAAATGGAGAATGGAAAATGTATCATTGCATAAAATTTATAATTAGTCGGCATCATTGAAAAAAATAAAAAAACACTCGGCATTCTGTGTGTGCAAGCCTGCTTTCACAATCACACTTTTCTTTATTGAATTGTCCTCTCTGTTTAGGATTACAGTTTCCTCTTTTGGAGAGTACCAGTGTGATCTATTTCTCTGTTTCATACAGCTATTCTGGGGCACTGCTGGTTCTCTTGCAAGTGTCATAGAAACATAGAATTTGACGGCAGATAAGAACCACTTGGCCCATCTAGTCAGCCCCTTTTTTTTTATCCTTTAAACAATCTCAACCCTGTTTGAACCTTAATTATTTGTAAGGATATTCATATGCCTATTCCAAGTATGTTTAAATTGCTCTACAGTCTTAGCCTCTACCACCTCTGGTGGGAGGATATTCCACTTATCCACTACCTTTTCTGTGAAGTAATTTTTCCTTAAATTTCCCCTGAACCTCCCCCCCTACAGTCTCAGTATATGTCCTCGAGTTCTAATACTTCTATTCCTTTGAAGAATTTTTCCCTCCTGAACTTTGTTAAGACCCTTGATATATTTGAATGTTTCTATCATGTCCCCCCTTTCCCTTCTCTCCTCCAAACTATACATGTTAAGATCTTTTAGCCTTTCCGGGAAATTTTTTTGATGTAGGCCTTGCATCATTTTAGTTGCCCTTCTTTGTACACTCTCTAATGTATTTATATCCTTCTGGAGATATGGTCTCCAGAACTGGACACAGTATTCCAGATGGGGCCGTACCAATGACCTATACAGTGGCATTATCACTTCTTTTTTCCTGCTACTGATTCCTCTCCCTATGCAACCAAGCATCTGACTTGCCTTTCTCATTGCTTTGTTTCATTGCTTTCCTGCCTTCAAGTCACTTGAAATAGTGACTTCTAAATCCCTTTCCTCCTCAGTAGTTTCCATTATAGTACCCTTGATACTATATTTAGCCTTTGGGTTTTTGAGACCCATGTGCATGATTTTG
The DNA here is from genome assembly GCF_028390025.1 of Pseudophryne corroboree. Lineage (NCBI taxonomy): Eukaryota > Metazoa > Chordata > Amphibia > Anura > Myobatrachidae > Pseudophryne > Pseudophryne corroboree. Next base: position 138,316,241 of record NC_086447.1, read on the forward strand.
CATTTTTTAGCATTAAACTGTAGTTGCCACGTTCTTGACCATTTCTCAAGCCTACCTAGGTAATCAATAATTTGTTTTACCCCTCCCGGTGTGTCTACCCTGTTGCATATCTTTGTATCATCTGCAAATAGGCATACTTTCCCTTCAATACCATTTGCAATGTCACCAACAAAGATATTAAAGAGAACTGGACCAAGTACAGATCCCTGGGGTACTCCACTAGTAACATTTCCCTCCATAGATTGCACTCCATTTACTACAACTGTCTGTTTCCTATCCTGCAACCAGGTTCTTAGCCATTTAACTGTTTGATAATCCACCCCCACGCTTTCAAGTTTATTTAGCAGTCTGCGATGTGGGACAGTGTCAAATGCCTTACTAAAGTCTAGATATGCTACATCTACAGCTCCCCCTTGATCTATTATTTTTGTCACAGAGTCAAAAAAGTCAATAAGATTTGTTTGGCATGATCTCCCACCAGTAAATCCATGCTGTTTTTTCCTGTAAGTTGTTTGATTTAAGATATTCCACAACTCTTTCTTTTAATAGTTTTTCCATTACTTTCCCTACTACTGATGTAAGGCTTACTGGTCTGTAGTTACTTGCTTCTTCCTTGCTTCCACTTTTGTGCAGTGGAACTACATTTGCTCTTTTCCAGTGCTCTGGAATGGCACCTGTATTTAGTGACTGGTTAAATAATTCTGTTAAAGGTGTAACCAGCACATCTTTTAGCTCTTTGAGTATCCTTTTGTGTATCCCATCTTGCCCCATTGATTTATCCACTTTTAGTTTTGAAAGTACTGTTAGGACCTTCTCCTCTGTAAATGTACTTTCATCTACCTTATTTTTATGAATGTCCTTGCAACTTAACTGTGGCCCCTTCCCTTCTCCTTCTGTAGTAAATGCTGAGCAAAAATAATTATTTAGGTGATCTGCTATTGCCTTGTCTCCCTCCACCAAAAGCTCACTCTCTGTCTTAAGTCTTATTATTCCTCCATTTGATTTTCTCCTTTCACTTATATACTTAAAAAAAGTTTTGCCCCCTTTATCTACTGACTGGGCCATTTTCTCCTCAGCTTCTGCCTTTGCACGTCTGATCACTTTCTTATCATCCTTCCGTCTGTCAAGATACACCTCTTTGTTGTTATTATTTTGAGTCCGTTTGTATTTCCTAAAAGCCATCTTTTTTGCTTTCACATTAGTTGATACTTCTTTTGTGAACCACACTGGCTTCCTTCTCCTGGTGCTTTTCCTAACCCTTTTGATACAAAGGTCTGTTGCACTTAGTATTGCACTCTTGGTGCCATACTAGAATTCTGTGTGTTATCACTCTGCACCTGTCCAGCTACTACTCTATCACACTGGTCCATTTGGTAGCATACCATCAGTTGCAAGTGTTTGGTTTTGGGGTTCTGGTAGCTGGGGCTTGTGCTGGGTCTCAGGTTCAATTTCCAGTCCTGAATATTGGAGAGTGAGCCCTGGGTCTGTACACTTACTGAATGTCAGGCATGCGCACCTGAGCTTCTCAACTCTGGACTATGAGGTCCTTTTTCCAGTCTAGGCTTCCCTGGTTCTGATACTCCTCATGTCACATTCTCCTGAGTTCCCAGTAATGGTTTTCAGCTCCAAGCTCCTGCGTTCAGGTGCTGGAGTTGAGTTCATCACCATTGGTTCCAGGGTTACTTAGGAAGATTCCAGTTCCTTGATCCAGTCCAGTCTCTGGTCCAAGAGCCCTTCACTGCTACTCCAGTCCTTGAGTTCCTTAGATTAGCAGAAATCATATAAAAGCTCCAAGTTTTAGTTTAATACCAGTTTCAACTAGACCCTAGGGTCCTGACACTGATCCACAAAAGCTCAGAATGTGACAGTAATGTTGCATTCTCTTGTAGTAGAGTACAGAAAAGGCATGCCAATGAAATTGTGAGCTGTGCAGATTTGTGCAAATAATAATAATAATAATAATAATAATATTATTTTGATATAGTGCTCCTTCTCCAATAGGGTTATAACATGTTAAGAATGAAATAACACAAAATAAAGTATCTTGCTATTCCCCCATGGAAGAAGCTGCCTATCAGTCAACTGGATCCCAAATCAGAACCTCTCCAGTCTGATAATATAGATCAGTGGTTCCCAAACTTGGTCCTCAAAGAGCACTAACAACCTTTTCCAGGTCACCTGTGGATTTCTAAAATGTGATAGTTGGTGATACAGTGTTCCTTGAGGACCAAGTTTGGACCAACAATAAAGATAATCAGCAATGATCTGTGCATTCAATTCCTGCTGCTCCTGGATGTATGAACCCCTCTCTGACTTGTGGCCCATCCGGCTGCAAAGCCTTCTGGCCCTTTGTGCTGCTCCGAGTAGTCTCCCCCAGGGTAGGCCATTAGCTGGTTCAGAGTCAGTGTGGCAGCAGATGGCTTCTCAAATCCAAAATGCAGCATGGCTATGAAGTCAATCACATGGAGATGTTTGGCATGGCCAAAGAGATACGTACAACTTACCGTATGGTTGAATGTACCCATTTAGTTCCATGCATGTGACACAGGAGGAATTACGGCCGCATTATGTTGAACTCTGCTTTTAAATTTTTTCATACAGTATGAAATGTAATTCTGTCTAATGAGCAAGCAGAAGTGGAACTCGAAGATTATGGGGGAGATATATCAACCTTCGGAGAGATAAAGTGAAGAGAGATGAAGTATCAACCAATGAGCTTCGAGCTATAATCTTACGGGCAGTAGGCCTGATACAGAGTTGGACCCAATGTCAATGCAGGGGAGCATTTTTTTTGCCACTGCGTATTCATCTACTGTAAGTCACATTGCGCGTATGCTGCAATGGTCTTGCAATGGGCGTCACAGTGAATGCGCAAAGTCAAATTACAGCCAAGGACCATTTGTGAGCAGTATCAGGGGAGAAACTGTGTGGGGAGAAACTGTGTTTGAGTAGCTACTCAAACGCATGTGTGGCACCAATGTTTGGGGGCATGTCACAGCTTATGACTGTGATCCTGTATGCAGTTAAAATGGCTCTGGTGTCTTACTTCTGATGGCATGGTATACGACTATAAGGTTACGTAGATGGTCAATGATCGACTGACGTGCGTCCGATGGTCGCAACTTTTTACATGAAAGGCAGATCACAGCTGCAACGGCATTTCAGATCAGTCCCAAAATTACATATAAAAGGGGTTTGAAAAATGAAGTAGCAAATATTTATTTATAAAGACAGAATATAAAGTAACGTCAGAAGTTGTGTTAACTTAAGTGCTGGGAATTGTTAGCAGCCATGTAATCAGTAGGAAGACTCATACAGTATCTTGTTTAAAAATAAATTTGGTGAATTTATTAACACAATTATATATATATTTTAAATGGAAATGCGGTATGTGGTCAGTTTATAACTACTAGACTATATTTCAATAGTTTTCTAACTTTCCTTAGAACATATGAAAATGTTATTCAGAACAAAACAAAAAATAAATCAGTGCATATTTGCATTTAGTGATAAAAGAAAGCTGCCATAATCCTTGTTCTACTAAATGAAAGTGAAAGGGATACAGGTATTTGCATCTTCTTTACTGGGTTGCTTTTGTATTTGCATATTTAATCAAATTCAGGACCCAACGAGCAGAATACACTTTTCCACTTAAGCCATTCATTTGGCCAACCCAATATTTTTGTGGTGTCCAAATTCAATGTATGGTATGTTTAGCTGTAAGCTGAAAAAGTCAGGTTGGAGCACATTAATCTGGATGTGCCCGTATTTCTCCTAATGTAATGTAGGTCTGTCCTTTGATAAGAAATAAATAATTCATAATTGTAAGGGGATTTTGAAAGTGTCCTTAGTTCAAATGTCATACCATGTCTGCAGAGGTTAAAGTGAGCCGGAACAGGGCAGAACTGCATTCCGTCAGTTCCATTTGGAGCCGGAATGCAGAGATTTTGTTACCAGTGGGTGCCAGCTTTTTCCTCTCAGTGGCCGCCGGACACCGATGCTCACTCCTGAGCTCCAGCTTCCGGCTCAGGCAGTGTGCGCATGTGGCGCTATGGGAAAGACGTCATGAGGTCTCTCCCATAGATCCGAAGAGTGAGTAGCCAGACGGAGGGCAGCAGCTTTCTGGATGCAGGAGCGGGGCTGGTGAGTATTGTGTTTTCTTCTTTTTCTGTGTATGTGTGTAAGCGGCGCTACTAGGATGCACTTCTACTGGGGGCACAATGGCTAGGGGCACAATTGCTGGGGGCACATCTGCTGGGGGCACAACTGCTGGGGTCACAACTACTGGGGTCACATCTACTGAGGTCACATCTGCTGGTGGCACATCTGCTGCTGGCACATCTACTGAGGGAATAACTTCTGAATGGGGGCATATCTACTGGGGCACATCTGATGGGGACACATCTACTGGGTGCACATCTGCTGGGGGCACATCTACTGGGGGCACAACTACTGGGGGCATAACTTCTGACTGGGGGCACATCTACTGGGGGCACAACTGCTGGGGGCACATCTACTGGGGCATGACTACTGGGGCACAACTACAGGGGGCATAACGTCTGACTGGGGGCATATCTACTGCGGGCACAACTACTGGGGACACATCTACCACGAGCACATCTGCTGGGGGCACATCTACTGGGGCATAACTTCTGACTGGGGGCATAACTACTGGAGGCACAACTTCTGAGGGAATGTCTACTGGGAGAACGACTACTGGGGCACAACTACAGGGGGCATAACGTCTTACTGGGGGCATATCTACTGGGGGCATATGTACTGGGAGCATAACTACAGGGGAACATAACTACTCGGGGCATAGCTACTGACTGGGGGCATAACTACTGGGGGCGTAACTACGGAAGCATTACTACTGGGGGCAACACTACACAGGGGCATTGCCTCTGGGGGCATTACTACTGGGGGCACTATGAATGAGGGCATTGCATAGGGGGGCACTTTATAAGGGGCATCACTCCTGGGGACATAAGGGACACTACTACTGGGGGCATTGTATAAGGGGCACTATTGCTGTGGGAATTATGTGTATTTGGGGTGCAACTACTGTGGGCTTTGTGTATAAGGGGCATTCATGTGTGTCATAACAAGAATAAGGGACACTACGATGTGGTGTAATGTTAATTAGATTGTGCCACTGTGCGGCATAATTTGAATTCGGGATACTTTTGGGTGACCATGCCCCCTTTTTGAGATCACGTCCCTTTTTGCAGCACGCACAATTCCTTTATTTCAAGGGTGTGGGGGAGGGGGGGGGGGGAGTTCCACCACCACTCTAGGACACTTTAAGCACTGCATAGCTGTGTGTCTTTTTTCTTTCAATGAAATTAATTACATACATGAAATATGACTAGGATTAACTCTCCAAAGGGTAATCTACTAGTCATAGCCCATATTTAACTACTGTGGCTGTGGATTAGCATTTTTATTGGAATCTAAAATAAACTGTGACTTAGTGTATTTTAAGGCCAGTACTATATTGTAGCACATGTACTGTACCTCCCAAACTTACCTCTGAGTGGCCTGCACCTCTGTCTATATGCCCACAACACATCCTCGGGATATTTAACCCAACGTATGAATGCCAAGTGAATTGCCCCTAGTTGCTTAAACTTGCCTACTTTTCTGCTCTCTCCTTCAGGAAAACCCCAGAGGAGAGATGCCGCTCACTGGAGATAGTGGGTGGTCCCAGGACTGCACATCATTAGGTCCCACCCCCTGTGGGGAATGCTGCTATTTGTGTGTAGCTCAAGGAGCAGGGTTAATATGATATGATGTGATTGGTATAGAAATATTAGTCCCGCCTCCTCATGAATGACCCGTGAATCACAGAATTATCCTACCATTAGTGGCCACTTCGTTAGTAAGTGAGCAGGTTGTAGTGGGATCAGTATGAAATACCTCCAATCAAAATCCTGACGGTCAAAATCCCGACAGTAATTGACCAACGGTCAAAATCCCGACAAAGTCAAAATCCCGACATGGACAAAATACAGACATTTAAAATACAGACAAGGTCAAAATAACGACATTTAAAATGTCGACAGGTCAAAAAGCCAACGCAAGGTTTTTTTGTTTTTTGGTGTGTATGTCAATATAGGTCGACATGGACACCATATAAGTGTACCGCGTACCCTCGCATGGCTCGCTGCGCTCGCTATGCTTCGGGCACGGTGCCTCACTGCACTCGGCACACTATTATATTCCCCCTCCAGGTCCACTGGGATGGCTCGCGCTTAGGGCAAGGTTACCACTCCCAATTGTAGTCCACGTGGATCGTAAAGTATGAAAATGTTCAAAAAATTAAAATGTGAAAGATGCATGTCGACCTTTTTCCTTGTCGACCTAGTACATGTCAACCTAGTGACCATGTCGATCTAATGCATATCGACCAATAGTTGTCGACCTAATGATTGTCGACCTAAGTGTTGTCGACCTTGTGACCGTATCCCCCTGCAGCCTAACCCTAACCCTCCCCTCTGTGGCAGGAGAGGTACTTTGCCACCTGTAAGCTACACACAGGGTCCTGGGGGTAGGTGGGAAGTGTGGATGGACCAGGTTCCCATCCATTTGACCCAGACCATGTCTTATAGGCTTCTTAGCCCAAGAAGCTGCTTCATCAGCCAGCACCTGGGTGCTGGGTTTAAAGCAGAGTCTCTCCCATGAGTCAGAGCTTCTGAAGGCAGTTAGTGTCCAGGTGATAGGCCTGCTAGGGACAGTGGGATCCGTAGGGCTGGGCCACTAGTGTCAGGATGCCAGGACCTGAAGGTCTCCTTATTAAGTAAGAGGGAGTGATGCAGGGCCTAATCTCTCTGGTTGTTTAGACTAAAGACAGTGATCTTTGTTTTATGTATATCTTTGTTTTTGAGCTACCTTAATAAAAGGTATTTGTTGTTTCTGCACAAGCCTGGAGTCGGTCACTGGTGGAATTTTTGTAGCAGAGCACGTTCTAGCAAGTCTCTTGTTACACCTCATGTAGCCTAACCCAGAGTACTCGTGCTCAGGATTCCGGATGTCAGGATTCCGAGGTCGGGATTCTGACAGGTGTCGGATTTCCAGTGCCGGTCTTCATAGGACAATATTCATATACAGCATAATAGTAAGAATCACTGTGAGATGCAGTCATGCTAAACTAAATGCAGTATGCTGTTGACAAATAGGATTATATGTAAATGGAGCCTTTAGTATCTGTAGGTATAAGGATGCTGGCCTGCATTTAGCATGTAATGCCTCAATTCATCCACCTTCAACATTAGAGAGAGTGAAACTTGCCGCAGCTGCATTTGTTGCTATTGAATGCACTAAGGGGGTAATTCCAAGTTGATCGCAGCAGGAATTCTGTTAGCAATTGGGCAAAACCATGTGCACTGCAGGGGGGCAGATATAACATGTGCAGAGAGAGATAGATTTGAGTGTGGTGAGTTCAATCTGCAATCTACATTGCAGTGTAAAAATAAAGCAGCCAGTATTTTCCCTGCACAGAAACAAAATAACCCACCCAAATTAGTGATGAGCGGGTTCGGTTCCTTGGAAACCGAACCCCCCCCCCGAACTTCACCCATTTTACACGGGTCCGAGGCATACTCGGATTCTCCCGTATGGCTCGGTTAACCCGAGCGCGCCCGAACGTCATCATCCCGCTGTCGGATTCTTGCGAGATTCGGATTCTATATAAGGAGCCGCGCGTTGCCGCCATTTTCACTCGTGCATTGGAAATGTTAGGGAGAGGACGTGGCTGGCGTCCTCTCCATTTATTAATGTTGCTGCTAATATTTGTGCTTATTGCTTAATTGTGGGGACTGGGGAGCAGCTGTATTATATAGGAGGAGTACAGTGCAGAGTTTTGCTGATCAGTGACCACCAGTTTTATCCGTTCTCTGCCTGAAAAACGCTCCATATCTGTGCTCAGTGTGCTGCATATATCTGTGCTCACACTGCTTTATTGTGGGGACTGGGGACCAGCAGTATTATATAGGAGGAGTACAGTGCAGAGTTTTGCTGACCAGTGACCACCAGTATTATACGTTGTCTGCCTGAAAAACGCTCCATATCTGTGCTCAGTGTGCTGCATATATCTGTGCTCACAATGCTTTATTGTGGGGACTGGGGACCAGCAGTATTATATCGGAGGAGTACAGTGCAGTGTTTTGCTGACAGTGACCACCAGTATATATAGCAGTACGGTACGGAAGGCCACTGCTCTACCTACCTCTGTGTCGTCAAGTATACTATCCATCTACATTCTATACCTGTGGTGCATTTTAGTTTTGCAGTTTGCTGACAGTGACCACCAGTATATATAGCAGTACGGTACGGAAGGCCACTGCTCTACCTACCTTTGTGTCGTCAAGTATACTATCCATCTAGATTCTATACCTGTGGTGCATTTTAGTTTTGCAGTTTGCTGACAGTGACCACCAGTATATATAGCAGTACGGTACGGAAGGCCACTGCTCTACCTACCTCTGTGTCGTCAAGTATACTATCCATCTAGATTCTATACCTGTGGTGCATTTTAGTTTTGCAGTTTGCTGACAGTGACCATCAGTATATATAGCAGTACGGTACGGAAAGCCACTGCTCTACCTACCTCTGTGTCGTCAAGTATACTATCCATCCATACCTGTGGTGCATTTCAGTTGTGCGCAGTATATATAGTAGTAGGCCATTGCTATTGATACTGGCATATAATTCCACACATTAAAAAATGGAGAACAAAAATGTGGAGGTTAAAATAGGGAAAGATCAAGATCCACTTCCACCATGTGCTGAAGCTGCTGCCACTAGTCATGGCCGAGACGATGAAATGCCATCAACGTCGTCTGCCAAGGCCGATGCCCAATGTCATAGTAGAGAGCATGTAAAATCCTGATAGTCAAATTGAAGATGTCACTGTTGAAGTACACCAGGATGAGGATATGGGTGTTGCTGGCGCTGGGGAGGAAATTGACAAGGAGGATTCTGATGGTGAGGTGGGTTGTTTAAGTCAGGCACCCGGGGAGACACCTGTTGTCCGTGGGACGAATATGGTCATTGACATGCCTGGTCAAAATACAAAAAAATCACCTCTTCGGTGTGGAATTATTTCAACACAAATGCGGACAACAGGTGTCAAGCCGTGTGTTGCCTTTGTCAAGCTGTAATAAGTAGGGGTAAGGACGTTAACCACCTAGGAACATCCTCCCTTATACGTCACCTGGACTGCATTCATCAGAAGTCAATGACAAGTTCAAAAACTTTGGATGACAGCGGAAGCAGTCCACTGACCACTAAATCCCTTACTTTTGTAACCAAGCTCCTGCAAACCACACCACCAACTCCCTCAGTGTCAATTTCCACCTTACACAGGAAAGCCAATAGTCCTTCAGGCCATGTCACTGGCAAGTCTGATGAATTCTCTCCTGCCTGGGATTCCTCTGATGCATCCTCCTTCACATTCTCCCACAACTGGGGGTGCAAGGAAAAGGCTAAAAATTCCGAGCCCACCCGCTGGCGGTGATGCAGAGCAGTCTGGAGCGAGTGCAGACATCTGGTCCGGACTGAAGGACCTGCCAACGATTACTGACATGTCATCTACTGTCACTGCATATGATTCTGTCACCATTGAAAGAATGGTGGAGGCAGTCCGTACGTATACTGGCAGGAAAAAGAGGCAATTTGGAGGCCCTTGCACAAACTGGCTTTATTCTACCTAAGTTGCCCTCCCTCCAGTGTGTACTCCGAAAAATGTTTAGTGCAGTCACTCACCTTGTCACCTTGTCAGCAATCGGTGTACGAGGTTACTTCCAGAAAATGTGGAGAAGATGATGTTCATCAAAATGAATTATAATCAATTCCTCCGTGGAGACATTCACCAGCAATTGCCTCCAGAAAGTACACAGGGATCTGAGATGGTGAATTCCAGTGGGGACGAATTAATAATCTGTGAGGAGGGGGATGTACACAGTGAAAGGTGTGAGGAATCGGAGGATGATGATGAGGTGGACATCTTGCCTCTGTAGAGCCAGTTTGTGCAAGGAGAGATTGATTGCTTCTTTTTTGGTGGGGGCCCAAACAAACCAGTCATTTCAGTCACAGTCGTGTGGCAGACCCTATCGCTGAAATGATGGGTTCGTTAAAGTGTGCATGTCCTGTTTATTCCATCTTGCACCTCTTTTTTCTTTCATTTTTCTTTGCATCATGTGCTGTTTGGGGACTATTTTTTTAAGTGCCATCCTGTCTGACACTGCAGTGCCACTCCTAAATGGGCCAGGTGTTTGTGTCGGCCACTTGTGTCGCTTAGCTTAGTCACACAGCGACCTTGGTGCGCCTCTTTTTTATTTGCATCATGTGCTGTTTGGGGACAATTTTTTTGAAGTGCCATCCTGTCTGACACTGCAGTGCCACTCCTAGATGGGCCAGGTGTTTGTGTCGGCCACTTGTGTCACTTAGCTTAGTCACACAGCGACCTTGGTGCGCCTCTTTTATTCTTTGCATCATGTGCTGTTTGGGGACAATTTTTTTGAAGTGCCATCCTGTCTGACACTGCAGTGCCACTCCTAGATGGGCCAGGTGTTTGTGTCGGCCACTTGTGTCGCTTAGCTAAGCCATCCAGCGACCTTGGTGCAAATTTTAGGATTAAAAATAATATTGTGAGGTGTGAGGTGTTCAGAATAGACTGAAAATGAGTGTAAATTATGGTTATTGAGGTTAATAATACTATGGGATCAAAATGACCCCCAAATTCTATTATTTAAGCTGTTTTTGAGGTTTTTTTGTAAAAAAACACCCGAATACAAAACACACCCGAATCCGACAAAAACATTTCAGTGAGGTTTTGGCAAAACGCATCCGAATTCAAAACACGGCCGCGGAACCGAATCCAAAACCAAAACACAAAACCCGAAAAATTTCCGGTGCACATCTCTAACCCAAATCTAACTCTCTCTGCAAATGTTATATCTGCCCCCCCCCCTGCAGTGCACATGGTTTTGCCCAACTGCTAAAAAATGTCCTGCTGCGATCAACTTGGAATTACCCCCTAAGCTATGTTTTTTCGCCTAAATATTGTCCCATGCATGGATAAAGGTGTATAGTGTCATATATAAAATATTAAAGGCATTTGTCCTGTTATCCACATATTTTGCACTTTATAAATGACCCTTTGCATGCAGTGGGATCACCTTTGCATAACAAAATATAATACAATTGTGCATATCCTCTAATTTAAATGCTTGATTGAATTTGTTTAATTATATTCAGTATAGCAAAATAAAGAAAATGTTACTCATATGAAAGGCTATCACTACCCCTATATAAAATGGTGAATAGTAAAGTGATAAATGTGTATTAGAAAAATCAAGCTGCCACAAGGCAGATCATATCCTGTTTAAGGTGGCATCACTGTCCCATGGGAGCCTCTCCTAATTATGACTCCACAGAATTATTCACCCAGGAGCCTTTGTCCTTCCCCACAGCTGCTGCTGCCTTTCTGCATGTAAATGGAGCTAATACTCACAGCCTTCATTATTTTTTAACATATGTCTGCCCTGTTTTTGGCAATTCGGTGTGAAAGGATATCAGAAGCAAATTTATTCAGGGTCTATAAATACATTATTGGACAAAGACTGTCACCTCAGTTCACAAATCTTTCTCCTCATTATGATAATCAGAAGGCATACATATTTATATGGCAATGTGTAAATACAGGCCTTCTGTCTCCTATGCTGGTCTCATAACCATTAATAGAATTATCAATATAATATGTCCTTTATACCGCTTCTTATACTGCAGTGTAAGCTGATTCTATATTTAGTTGTGTTCAAGCAATTCCAAGCTAAGGATTTATTGTTGTATGTGATCACCTGTGTATTCTTGAGGCAATCAAAATTGATTATTGCGAGAAGATATAAAACAGTTATGTAATGTATCAATTAAATATTGTGGTAAATGAAAATGCAATTTGTTATACTGTAGGCTAAACATAATAATAAATTATGTGACGCACAGTAGTCAAGGCCGTCTTAACAGCATGGTAGGGCCTGGGCAAAGCAATGCACTACCATTACCCACCCAGAGTAGGAGAATATGGTCTGTAGTGGGAAAATCCAGCCATTCAGTTCCGACTCCCATCCAAACAACAGGATTTTATGGCCCTGTTAGTGTAATATGTCTTTCGCTGACCAGAACCTCCAGCAGTCCCAATTGACAGCTGATTGAACATATTAGGCTACAGATATAATGTATATACAGTATAACTATTTGCTGCCAACTTGGTCTAAAACCAAATTAAACTTGATGCATGTACTGTATCAGCAGATTAATATGTCACAATTTTACTTTACTTGTTAATTCTGGTCATAGAAAAAGACACAAAGGGTCATTTTCCTAAATAATATCAGGCAATCAAAAGTGATTATCATGGGAAGATATAAAACAGTGTAATGTATCAAATATTGTGGTAAATCAAAATGCAGTTTGTCATAGACTAAACCAGCGGTTCTTAAACTGTGGGTCCTGACCTCAATGTGGGTTGAGACCATCTCAGAATGTGGTTGCAAATCCATGTTGCTGAACATCAGGTAATGACTTCTAAGATCTCTCAGTCAATAATCCAAGGAGTCTGAAAAATCATTTGAATTGTCTGTTACTTCAGACTCCTTGCATCTCTGGCTTAGAGATCTGAGGAGTCATCAGGCAGCTCCACCCCCACCCCAGTGCTCTGGATCACCTGTCCCACCCAGCAGCCGCTGCTGCCACCAGCAGGCTGCACTCCTGGCTCCCTCATCTATAGTACATGCAGATATCGATATGGAGCACACGGCTTGCAGCAAGGGTTCACCTGGGTCTTGGGTTTTCTGATTCATAAGAAACTTGCAGGGGGTGGCAGAGGGTGTGGCCTGACTGCCATTTTGAGAGGACGTGTGTGAGTGGAGCTCCGCAATTATCTGCACCTGGAATCCCTCTCGCCCGCCAAACGCTGCTCCTAACATGTCCTACAACCTCCCTGTATCCACTGCTCAGAGCTGGGAATGGTTCGCAGGGCCCACGAAATCAGGGAGCTGCCTTGGATGCTCCCACGGATTGCGGCCTCCACACTGCCTGGGAGCCGAGGACTAAATTTTTCTACTCACCCGGGCCTTACTTCCGGAGTCGGGAATTTTACCTAGCGGCGCCACTCGGAGTCCCCTGAGTGTTGGAGCTGCCTCCATGTCACTGACCTGGGTTGGGGATGTTGTGGACTCGGGGGTTCTTCCGATGGTCGGAAAAAGGAACCACGGGTGGGTCGGAGCAGGGATGGTCGGATATAGGATTTCCTCATACAAGACTCTGATAGTTAGGCTTGGTGAAAGAATACTGAGGAACTTTATTAAGGGAAGGGAGCAATACAGCGGCACATGAAAGGAAGTGAACTTGTGGGCAATGTCAAAAAGTTACTGGAGAATTCGTGAGCAATGTTCAACTGATGAATGAAGAATTTGTGAGCGATGTTTAGAGACACTGATGAATGAAGAACTTGTGAGCGATGGTAGATGACACTGAAGAATTTGTGAGCGATGTTTAAAGACACTGATGAATGAAGAACTTGTGAGCGATGATGAAAGACAGTGAAGAATTTGTGAGCGATGTTTAAAAGACACAGATGAATGAAGAACTTGTGAGCGATGGTGAAAGACACTGAAGAATTTGTGAGCGATGTTTAAACACACTAATGAATGAAGAACTTGTGAGCGATAATGAAAGACACTGAAGAATTTGTGAGCGATGTTTAAAGACAGTGATGAATGAAGAACTTGTGAGCGATGATGAAAGACACTGAAGAATTTGTGAGCAATGTTAAAAGGCACTGATGAATGAAGAACTTGTGAGCGATGATGAAAGACACTGAAGAATTTGTGAGCGATGTTAAAAGGCACTGATGAATGAAGAACTTGTGAGCGATGGTGAATGACACTGAAGAATTGGTGAGCAATGTTTAAGGACACTGATGAATGAGGAACTTGTGAGCGATGGTGAATGACACTGAACGCTGGAAACACTAAAGTTGGTTCGGCCCGCAGGCCTTGCTGAATCCAGGGAGCGCTGGCAACTGCACTGCAGAGGAACACACTAGTTGCTCGGATTACTGGAGACTGTGCTGCAGGAAGGCACCCAGAATGCTAGATGCACTGTAGTATAGCTGCTGGGAAACACACTGCGTACGGGAGCTCTGGCATCCACTTCAGAAAAGAGACAATACTCAGGCGCTGAGGCTCTGCCCGGCGTCCGGTTTTGAATCTCCCGCCTCTATTGGATTGGTGAAGCGGGTTCGTGACATCACCTGCTCCCCGCCCACATGACTCCGGCTGTCATGGCGGCGCCCACGCTCCGGGGAACCGCCGGGAGCCGCGCCAGCCAGACGCCGGGACCCGAGGACCGCCGGAGATGAGGACCGCCAAACGGACCAGCAGCCACGCAGGGGTAAGCGCGGCGGCCGCTGCCCCTGGCGTGTGACACTCCAGGGGTACCCCTGGTGTCCCGCAGAGGCTGTGGGCCACAGGAATCACAACACCCCACAGCAGCTGAATAAGTGGGTTAGTGCCTCCCAATTGTTTGCTGTTAGACAGCCTGTATTAGCAGGCGGCTATCTTAGGTTCCTGGGCTGCCTGCTGCCTGTGGTGCTTTAGTTCTCACAGACAGTGTCCTATCCAGAATCCACAGCTGACCTCCACTACCCATATTCAGCATATCACTTTTGTGTGTTTTCTGCATTGCTATGCTTTGTTGCTAGACTCTCCCTGCAGTTTACACTCTTTATATTATCAGGCTAATCACTCTCAGTGGATACTAGAGGTGTGAGCTTTAAGAAGTGCTGCAGTCCTATTGATTAGATGCCAGGATACCTCCCAGCACTTACTACATTACTGTTATGATAATCTGATGCTTTTTTACCAGTGGAGCCTCCCTTGTCATTGCAATTGAGTACATTTTATATTGTGCCTCTGCTTTGAGATTTAAGTATGCCTCCCAAAAAATGTAAAGTTTCCAAAGCGGCTTGCAAGTGACATTCTTCAAGCCCTCGACACAACAGAAATCAGTAGGTGGAAGTGGTAAATCTCCTCAGGTGCGGCCATTACCGTCTGTTTCTGCCCCAGAATCGAGTTCTCTACGGGACTCTGCAGTTTCCGCAGATCCAGTCGATGATGGTGACCCTTTAACTCTGGGAGCTATGAAATACCTATTTACTAAATTTAAGGAAGAAATTGCGGCAGATTTCCGTGCCACACTCCATGCCTGTCAGCAATCTATTGAGGACATAGGTGACCGTACCGAGCACTTGGAGACCAAAATGGGAGAGTTTACTGGATCCCACAACGAACTAATTGACTCTCATACTACCTTGGAGACAGAAGTTGCTACTCTTAAAGATAAAATTGCGGATTTAGATGATAGATCTTGTCGGAACAATCGCAAACTATGAGGGGTCCCTGAAACTGTATCAAATAGCAGCATTCGTGATTATGCTATCACCCTGTTTAAAAAACTTCTTCCCTCTGCCTTCTCTTTTGATCTCTTAATAGACCGGATTCACTGTCTTCCTAAGGCAAGGAGTGCTCCAGAAGGAGCACCTAGGAATATTCTTATGCGAAGCCACTATTTCCATATCAAAGAAGCCTTTTTGAAAGATGCCAGACCCTCGTCTGATTCTGCAGAGATTTTGGGTGCTCTACAGTTGTTTGGTGACTTATCAGCTGCTACCTTGCTTAAACGTCGCTCGTTTCAACCACTCACCACAGCTTTTAGAAAAGCGAACATCCTGTACAGGTGGGGCGCTCCTACTCATCTTCTCGTTTCCTGTGATGGCTCCACTATTTCTATCTCGAATGTTGATGAAGGAATGAAACTACTCTCTAAGTGGAACATTTCAGGCTCATCAGCATCCTCTTCGCCAGATCAGGGACTCCAGCGGGACTGGTCCTTGATGGAGAAGTCATCATAAGTCAAGTGTATTGGTTTGAATATTAGCCTGTAATGTTCCTGTTCCTGTTTGCTATTGATTTCTGCTACCATCCAGGTTCTCAGGTATTTCTGTAGCGGTGTGGTAGATTGTATTAATACAATACTTTTTACCAAAGCCGGCACTAACCAATATGATGCCCTAGGCAAGATTTTGGCTGGTGCCCCCTTGCACAGATGCTAGTTCCGCCTCTCGCCCTGCCCCCATAGCAGTCCTCATTTTGGTGCTCCTACCCCCTATATTTTAAATAGAAACAGTGCATGTTCTTGCTGGGAAGGGGTATGGCCTCACAATAATACCCCCAGTTGAAATTACGCCACACAGTAGTGCAACTTTATTCACATTATATCATGCAATAGTGCCTCTAATTCACGATACATCACAAAGTAATACCACGTTACACCTCACAGTAGTGCTCATTATTCACATCACACCACACCATATTGCTCTTTATTCACATTAGACCACACAGTAGTGATCTTTCTATATGTTTCGCCACCAAGTACTGTAGTACACCTTATACACATAATGCCACACATTAGTAAGGCATTTCGTATGCAGTTAGAGCCGCAGTCACACACAGAATATAGGCATGCTGCATATCATTTCAATCAGCAGAAGCTGCTTGTGCCCCTAGGCATTTCAAATGCCCTAGGCATTTGCCTAGTTTGCCTATGCCTAGGACCGGCTCTGCTTTTTACCTAGTTATGTAGCTTTGTGTCACGTTGTCATACTCACTGTTTTCTTTATCTCATTGTACTGATTGGTGCTGGGAGGTGGGCCACCACCCCCTCAAGTTTTGGTTTAAGGCAGTGATGGCTAACCTTGACACTCCAGCTGTTGTTGAACTACACATCCCAGCATGCCCTGCATCAGTTTTAGCATGGCCAAATAACAAAACTGTAGCAGGACATGCTGGGATATGTAGTTCAACAACAGCTGGAGTGTCAAGGTTAGCCATCACTGGTTTAAGGTTTGCATGTTATGCTACCCTACTGTGATCCCATCCGAGGTCATTTTGGTTACTTTGCTTTTTATGTTGCTTCCTATCTTTCTTTTCATTTCTCATTCTATGCCCCCTGTGTTTTCATTCCTATCCCCCCTCTCCTGCTTTCTGCCAGGTGGGTGCATGCTACTTTTTATGTGGTATATATATGCTTATACATTGCATTATCTCTGTTTCCTTCCGTTATGGTTAACATAATTTCCGACAATGTCAAAGGGCTTAATTCCCCAAATAAACGTAAATTAGATTTTAATTACTTTCATAAAATGAGAGCCTCAATAGTAGCAGTCCAGGAAACTAATTTCCAACATTCGTCCCCTCCTAAATTGACAGTAGATACCCATACTACTGTATGGCCAATAACCCTCTGAAAAAGACTGGCATGGCGATCTTATTTGCTCATAGTTGCCCCTTGGCATTAGACTCCATGCATTCTGACCCAGAGGGACAGTTTTAGATACTAATTGGTAAATTGGATAATGTCGATGTTACTTTGGTCTTCTGCTATGCCCCTAACATGAAGCAACTTCATTTTTGTAGACATATGTGTAATACCCTTCAAAAGCACGTTAAGGGTGACCTTATGATTTTGGGTGACTTCAATATGGTCATAGACCCAACAGTTGACAAATCTAGACTGTTTGCAGCCAATCAGGGTGTGTCCCCTAACGTCTCTTCAGTTTTTTGACAACTCCTGGCAGAATATGACCTATTTGACGCTTGGAGAGCCAAACACCCGACTATTAGAGATTATTCATACTATTCACACATTTACCGATCATACTCCAGAATATATTATGTGTTATTTGATAGATGGTCAAATTGAAAATTTACTGATGGCTTGGTCCGTACACTCCCCCATATTTGTATCATGGAATATAGCTCAGAGGAAGGTTACCCCGGGTACTTGGAGATTGGGAAAATATATTTTGATTAAGCCATCTGCCGCTCAGGCTATTTAATAATCATTATTGCAATATTTGGACACTAATCGTCCTGAGGATACATCTATATTCACTCATTGTTGTTCGCTCAAGGCAGTAGTCAGGGGTACGGTCATTCAGACGGTGGGCAGACTTAAGAGGGAGTACAGAAAGGAGTTCAAACAGGCGATTGCAAAGGGCGCTAATCTGGAGACTACCGATAAGGCAGACCTATCAAATAAATCCTGTTATAAACTTTTGCTTAAGGCTCGTGAGGCAGTTATTCCATTTCTCTTAGAGAAGTACAGCAAAACATACCACGTCTTAACCAGAAATTCTACTCCATTGGCAATAGGGCTGGAGGCCTCTTAGCCCATAAACTAAGGGGTTGACACATGAAAGAGAGGGTATATAGCATTTACAACATTAAGGGAGCTAAGATAACAGACCCCAATGATATTGCTAATGAATGAGCAGACTTTTATTCAAAACTATATAACCTGAAAGATGATCCTAATACCCCACTACCTTCCTCTGAGCATATTGAAGCCTTTTTAAGTAATCTCTCTTTACCATCTCTGGACAATGAGACTTGACAGCCCCTGTGACTACCATGGTCTCTACCAGAGATTGACAAAGCAATTGATTCTCTCCCATCTGACAAAGCCCCAGGCCCTGATGGGTTTCCATTTAATTTTTTATAAAACTTACAAAAAGGACCTTGGCCCTGTTCTGAGAGATGTTAGAAGCTCAGTTCGTCACCATCCCAAAACCGGGCAACAGTTTAAAATTACAGTTTAAAATTACAGACCCATCGCACTCTTAAATACAGATGTGAATATATACGCCAAACTTATTGCCCACCATTTAAGTCCAATACTGTCCTCTTTAATTAACGCTGACCAAGTTGGGTTTATCCCGGGTTGGCAGGCTCCTGACAACACATGGAGAGCCCTCGACATTATAGAATTCTGCAACTCCAAACAAGTTCCTTTATTGCTCCTCTCCCTGGATGCCAAGAAAGCTTTTTGATAGATTACACTGGCAATATATGCAAGCCACTTTGATGCACTTCGGCATCAGGGAGAGGATGCTGGACTCGATATTAGCATTGTATTCATGCCCTTCTGCTAAAGTGTCGGTAAATGGTTGTTTGTCGTCTGGGTTCTGTATTTCCAATGGTACCATGCAAGGTTGTCTTCTTTTCCCGCTAATCTTTGCCTTAGCTATAGAACCTTTGGCTGAGAGGATTAGGACATCCACAAGTGTTCTAGGTCTCATTATTGGAGACATATCTCAGAAAATCGGTCTTTTTGCCAATGACATTTTACTGTGTATTCTACAACCTACAGTACGTTAACTTTACCCCAGCTACACTTTATACTTCATGAGTACTCTAAAGTCTCTTACTATAAGTTAAATACTTCAAAGACGGAGGCCTTTCCTTTCAATATTATGAGTGATACCCTTATTGATTTGAAAAGCAATTATAAATATTCTTGGCAGACTAAGCATTTGAAGTATTTAGGAGTGCATTTGGCCAACGATGGTGATCTTTTTGATTGTAACTATTCCTTTACTACGTGCTTTTGAGACCTTGACCAAAGAATGTTTTTCACATGAAGTCTCCTGGTTGGGCTGAGTAGCAGCGGCCAAAATGATTTTACTACCTAAAATCGTATACCTTTTTCATACAATCCCTAGACCGTTCCCTAAATTTGTGTGTACCAAATTTAATAAAATTCTCTATTATTATGTGTGGAAAGGGACTAAGCCAGGGGCGTTTTAAGAGAGGAGGAGGCCCGCGTTCAGCCTCCTCCGTCGGGCCCCCTCCTCGCTGCCCGAAGTGCTATAGAGTCTGAGCACTAGAGGGCTCAGACTCTACTGCGCATGCGCAGATCTCTGGGAAAATGGCGCTGCGGCCATTTTCCCTGAGATCTCTCTACTGCGCATGCGCAGAACGCTGTGGAAATGGCCGCTGGGCCATTTTCACTGTGTTCTAGCGGTGCTGCGGATGCCGGCGCTGGCCTGCGGAGCGGTGAGTATTTTACAAATGGGTGCAGTGTGTGCGGTGGGGGCCCCCTCTGGACTCAGGGGCCCATGTGCACCGCACACACTGCACCCATTTTAGAAACGCCAGTAGACTAAGCCCAAAATAGCAAGAAATGTACTTATATTGCCTAAAGTGGAAGGTGGCGTGGCCTTTCCTGACTTTTAGACTTACCATAGCGCTTCTCTCCTCAGTCAGCTTACTGATTGGTTTAAACTGGAGAATCCGAAACCGTGGATGATAATAGAACAATCCTTTATAGATCCCATACCTCTATTGGAACTACTGTGGTCGCCAACAAGAGTCTCTTCACTGCGCTCTAGCTCGAGCAAGTCGGTCCCAGTGACTCTGCATGTATGGCACAAATTCAGCTCCTCCTGTGAGGTGCCTCTATCATTCCCAACCTTTGTCTTCACTCTTGGGTGACTAGGGGCTTTGTAAAAATTAAGGACATTTGTGACTCAGGGGGTCTGATTTCCTTTAATGAAATGCAACTGACACATGACATTCCAAAGCAAGATTTTTATAAATATTTACAGATTCGCCATTGGTTACGCAGCCAAGCTGAATCTAAAGTAGTTTCCCCATCTATTCTAAAGGTATTACTTGCCCATCTTCAATTATTAAGCAGTAGGGTAGTAATCTCTTGGTGGTACTCATTTTTACTCAGGGAATCTAAAAAAGGTAAATTACCTGCTCAGATTAAGTGGGAAAAGGATCTAGCTAGGCCTTTCTCGGTAGAAGATTGGAATTATATCTCTGGTTTATGTTTTAAAATCTCAAGGTGTATAAATCACTCAGAGATGTATTATAAATTGTGCCGCAGGGCTTATTTTACCCCAGAAAGACAACATAAGATCTGGCCCGACGCTTCAATATATTGCTGGAGGAAATGCGGGTTTATTGGCTCTTTAATTCACATTTTTTGGTCCTGCCCAAAGGTACAACTCCTTTGGTTAAGCGTAGAGATGTGTACCGGACATTTTTGGGTTTTGTGTTTTGGATTCGGTTCCGCGGCCATGTTTTGGATTCGGACGCGTTTTGGCAAAACCTCCCTGAATTTTTTTTGTCGGATTCGGGTGTGTTTTGGATTCGGGTGGGTTTTTTTTCAAAAACCCCTCAAAAACAGCTTAAATCATAGAATTTGGGGGTAATTTTGATCCTATAGTATTATTAACCTCAATAACCACAATTTCCACTCATTTCCAGTCTATTCTGAACACCTCACACCTTACAATACTATTTTTAGTCCTAAATTTTGCACCGAGGTCACTGGATGACTAAGCAAAGCAACCCAAGAGGGCGGCACAGACACCTGGCCCATCTAGGAGTGGCACTGCAGTGTCAGACAGGATTGGCCCCAAACAGCACATGATGCAAAGAAAAGAGAAAAAGAGGTGCACTGTGGTCGCTGGACGGCTAAGCTAAGCGACACAAACACCTCAATATCACAGGAATTATTCGTTCTAATCAATGGTATTATTGGTCAAAATCACTGGAAGAAAATGACAAAATCACTGGAATTATTCGTTCTAATCAATGGTATTATTGGTCCAAATCACTGGAAGAAAATTACAAAATCACTGGAATTATTCGTTCTAATCAATAGTATTATTGGTCCAAATCACTGGAAGAAAATGACAAAATCACTGGAATTATTTGTTCTAATCAATGGTATTATTGGTCCAAATCACTGGAAGAAAATGACAAAATCACTGGAATTATTCATTCTAATCAATGGTATTATTGGTCCAAATCATTGGAAGAAAATGACAAAATCATTGGAATTATTCGTTCTAATCAATGGTATTATTGGTCCAAATCACTGGAAGAAAATGACAAAATCACTGGAATTATTTGTTCTAATCAATGGTATTATTGGTCTAAATCACTGGAAGAAAATGACAAAATCACAGGAATTATTCGTTCTAATCAATGGTATTATTGGTCCAAATCACTGGAAGAAAATGACAAAATCACAGGAATTATTTGTTCTAATCAATGGTATTATTGGTCCAAATCACTGGAAGAAAATGGAATGGATGGATACTTGCAGTGACACAGAGCTGCAAGATACAGCAATGGCCTACTGTACACAACTATATACTGTTGGTTTACCAAAATGCTGCACTGTAATACTATAGATACTGCTCACAAAAATGCCGCACAGATATGGAATGGATACTTGCAGTGACACAGAGCTGCAAGATACAGCAATGGCCTACTGTACAACTATATACTGTTAGCCACCAAAATGCTGCACTGTAATACTATATATACTGCTCACAAAAATGCCGCACAGATATGGAATGGATACTTGCAGTGACACAGAGCTGCAAGATACAGCAATGGCCTACTGTACTACTATAAATATTATATAGATGACAGATATAAAGTTACATTGTGGGGGAATCCAGTATACGTTCTGTCACCAGATACCAGTGAATGGCCACATCATGTATATAGGTGACAGATATAAAGTTACATTGTGAGGGAATCCAGAATACGTTCTGTCACCAGGTACCAGTGAATGACCACATCATGTATATAGGTGACAGATATAAAGTTACATTGTGGGTGAATCCAGTATACGTTCTGTCACCAGGTACCAGTAAATGACCACATCATGTATATAGATGACAGATATAAAGTTACATTGTGGGGGAATCCAGTATACGTTCTGTCACCAGGTACCAGTGAATGGCCACATCATGTATATGCTTATACTGGTGGTCCCCAGTCCCCACAATGCAGCACACTGAGCACAGATATTTGCAGCACACTGAGCACAGATATGGAGCGTTTTCAGGCAGAGAACATAGATATTTTCAGCACACTGAGCACAGATTATTTGCAGCACACTGAGCACAGATTACGGAGCTTTTCAGGGAGAGAACGCTGCCACGTCCTCTCCATTCAATCTCCAAAGCACGAGTGAAAATGGCGGCGACGCGCGGCTCCTTATATAGAATACGAATCTCACGAGAATCCGACAGCGTGATGATGACGTTTGGGCGCGTTCTGGTTAACCGAGCAAGGCGGGAGGATCCGATGCTGCCTCGGACCCGTGTAAAATAGGTGAAGTTCGGGGGGGTTCGGATCCCGAGGAACCGAACCCGCTCATCTCTAGTTAAGAGTATTTGTGCTTATTAAGGATGTACTGGGTGAGGACATCCCTGCTGACCCGGTAGTCGCCTTATTTCATTATCACCCAAGTTTATTAACGGATGGCGATGCCTATCTACTAGGCCATGTTTTAATCGCTGCAAAAGCAGCCATCGCCCAAATGTGGAAATCGGATACGATCCCTTCCCTTAACATTATTATTAATAAAATTCATAAACATTATCTTTATGAAACATCTGACTGCCCATATTCCACGTCGGCTTCATCCCCTTTGAGGAAATGGTTCAAATGGGCTGAATACATGGAACAGCAGGATCCTTCACTCACTAGTAGTGCATTTGTTGATCTGACTATATAGACCCCCCCCCCCCCCCCGTTGTAAGTTGCCATGCACCTGGCAACCCCCCTCCTTTCCTATCCCTTTCTTATCTCTTCTTTCTCTGCTCTGTACCCTTGTTTAAGTTTCATGTTATGTTCTTTATTATTTTTGTGGTTACGGATTTGTGAGAATTTATGCTGTTGCTCTGATGTGGGTCCACGCTTTCGTGACCCATGGCGTTCCGTGACCTTTATTTATTGATTTATCTACTCTTAATGTATGGAATATGCATATTAAGTGTATATATATCTGTCAAGAACCATACATGTATCCCATATGTTACTTCTCTCTCTTATTTCTGTATCCTTATTTGCTTACGCTTTTGAACTAAATAAAAACTATTGATTAAAAAAAAAAAGTAATGAAGAGATCACATTAGCAGTCAAGTCACTTCTGTTTTATGAGTACACAATGCTGTTGTGCATGTGCGGTCTGCTAACAACATATGTGTGGTGTCCATTCTGCGGAAACATGCTGGAGTCCTGTAATAATTTTTATTGTCAGACGGGTTCCCAGAGCAAAACAGTTTGAGACTCAACAGTAGAATAATGTGACGCACGCTAGTCAGGGTCATCTAATCTGCATTGTAGGCCCAGGACAAAGCAATGCACGCGGGTCCCTACCCACCCATTCACAGGATCCAATTAATAAAAATCTTCACATGTGACATCTCACAACATACTTCCATACAGTGAATGGATGTCAGCACATCCATGCACACAGCCTTCCACCAATCAGCATGCTGACAGCCATTCACTTGCTGCAGTCTGGGAGGCAGGTAGAGAAATCTGCCTGGCTTTTCTGATTGAGTGACCACCTCCCACCCCTGCTCGGAAGCTCCCAGAATTGTGGGGCCCTGGGCAGCTACCCAGTGTGCCAGTATGTGTCCCAAATAGTTCACCTGACTCAATTTTTACTGATCAGTCTGTCGTTTTTTGTTTTGTTTTGTTTTTTTACATTATGTTATGATGGTGTGTTTTGACTAGTATCGTAATGTCATACTGTAATAATACACAGGCAGATCCCATCAGTGGACCTCATTCTGAATCACAAGGCTTAGTACATAGGCCCCTATTACTTTGCAATTGTAACGCAACTATTTTTAGCCTGATACGTACTCGCACACAGTGGCCGCGGTGCGTGCATGGAAATACTGCAGCTGCAAATTTACGTCTGTATTCAGAGTCAGCCAGATCTATGTGGCTCTGCACCTACCCTATACATCAGCTTGTGAGCGCAGATGCCACCACTGTCAGTGCACATTTGCACCTGAAACATCCAGAAATCACCTGATCATTGGGACTGCTTACCTCTAAAAGTTCATAATTCTGTCTACATGCCCATGACACACCTAGTAGTTGCTCAGATTAACACATTAAACAAAAAAAGAGATCCGTCTGACTTCTGCGCTACTCTGAGTATCCGGTAGATCCACTACATAGGACTACACAGTTGTAGAGATCTCAAGCTCTCTGTTTCTCCAACCAATGCTGGCCCCACTGACACCCATCTGATAGGAAAGTGCCAACAGCACTGTGTTAGATCGCAACATGGAACGCTGGCTTCAGAGTAGCCACACAGCTGTGGCTTTGTCCAGTGTTGGAAAGTAACACAATGATGTTTGCATTAATTTCTCCTGGGTTGTCAACAGCGGGAGGAGCACAGTTGAAGCACTAGAAGCTGTTTGTCTTCCTAAAATTCCTGGATTGGTTCCCCATAGTTTGATAGTTTGGGAAGGGGAAATACTTGTTCATGAATAAATGAAAGGTGGAATTATCCTTCATGTAGAGTAGCTTCCCACTCACATTTACATGAACAATGGAAGAATAGAGCGCAGCATCCCACTTAATAAGCAACAATAACACGGCCATCTTTTACATACACAATTTTACTGCTTGGTTGATTCACTGTACAAGTAAATCTGGAGTATCTCAGCCCAAGCCCATATGCCTTAAAGTCTTTTTGAGATTGTTGAACTCTCTATTCACCTTTATCTGCAGTTTTTCCACCCTGTGGATTGGCTCATTGTAGCTTTTCCCTCCCACAGGTGTTTTAATTGCTATTAAATTTGTTCCCTAAATATCTATTGCCAAAAGCCTATTTCTAGGCTGAGCGTAAACCAACAGTGCTCAAAGAAAGGCTATTCAGGACACATCAGCAACCAGTGGGTTAACATCATTGCATTGTTACGGGACTGTAAGAAGTCAACTATATTCAGCACTTTATTCCTTTTAGTCCTTTGGCAGGATGTGTCACTGGGGGTTACTTTATAGCGTTGTTGTGAAACCTCTCTGCTTTCTGCTGCTGAATGAACATCAGGGGTCTCATTACACACCAGCATAAATGTGACTCGCTCATTCCTTTATGCTAATTGCACAATTATAGAACAAGAAAAAAATGTGTCACAAAAGGTAGTTTTGGGACAGATCTATCAATAGTAATAATACATACAATTTAGGCCTGCACACTTTTAGCATAGAAAAATAAATTGTATTTGTATTAATTGTAAAAGGATTCAGGTTAGGTTATTAAATGATTTAAAGGCCCACTGCAGTTTTATAAGCCCCATGTAAAGTCTAATTGTCTCTGTAAAGTAGATTGTCTCTTTTACTAGAGATGTAAACATTCCTTTTAATAAGACTCACGTAAAGTTTTGCCACATATGCCATAGTAAAGGGGCCACTAAATACATGATACAAGTTGTCTCACATTATACCGCTTTCAGATCGCAATGCCGGGTCCCACCCGGGAATTGTAAACGGGTCCTTCTCTGGGAGGAACCCAACATTGAACCCTACACACCGCAATCCCGACCCGGCAATATGGGTTGCCATCCGGGGGCGGGGACGGAGCCAGCACCAGGGGCGGGTGCAGAGGCGGGGCTGGGAGATTACATCATCTCTGCACCACCTCACCCTATGCAGTGAATGGGTACCAGGTCGAATCGACCCAGGTAACCCGTTCACACTGCGCCTGACCCGTAATTACCCGGGAATAACCCTTCTTATAACCCGGGTTGAAATACTGGGTCAGGCGACCCGGATATTCGTCCATGGACCCTTTCACACCGCACAGTGACCCGTGTCAGCCCGGCAATATACCGGGTCGAAACCGAGTTATTTGTGCAGTGTTAAAGGGGTATCAGAGAGTTACTAACACTGTATGTATCACAATTAGCAGTGAAAAAGGTGGAGAAGTGAGCCAGTGGAGAAGTTGCCCATGGCAACCAATCAGCGTTGAGGTAATATCTGTCAAGTGCATTATATAAATGTATACATAGCAGATGATTGGTTGCCATGGGCAACTTATCCACTGGCTCTGAACACAAGAAGCGGGTATCTGTAACTGTGCACACTAGTTACTAGCTCCCTACTGCCAGACACTGTATTTACAATGACTGTCTATATGTTCACCCAACATATAAGTTCACGAAATGCAGAAAATAAATGACACAGTCAGTAAATTCACACTCGTTAAAATACACATATATATATATATATATATATATATATATATATATATATATATACAATAAAAAGTTTATGTGGGGCTTTTAATTTTCTTCTATGGCAGCCAACAGTCCACGGATATCTCAGAAGGTGATCTCCTCAATGACATTAAAATAGAAGAAACACAACAACCATATATAGTGTAGTATATTCCAAGGAGTAAGGTAAGTCACACACATAAAAGGTGATGAGGGGGCTTTTCCTCCACCCGAAGTAGGATACTTTAGATTATCGTACCATACTCACACCCAAGTAAAGTAAGGTCCACATATAAAGGTTTCTTTTCCGGTCCACCACAACCAGTGTTCCCTCTAAATGTCTCCAATCTTTCAAGGGTCACCACAGCAAACTGCACCTTTATGTACACGTAGGTC
The DNA here is from genome assembly GCF_028390025.1 of Pseudophryne corroboree. Taxonomy (NCBI): domain Eukaryota; kingdom Metazoa; phylum Chordata; class Amphibia; order Anura; family Myobatrachidae; genus Pseudophryne; species Pseudophryne corroboree. The sequence continues at coordinate 138,343,602 of NC_086447.1, forward strand.
CTAAATAGGTGTGAACCAGTCCAGGGGTGTGGAGCTCCCTGTACTGCTCTGGCTGCACCAGAGGGGCATCACCATCTTACATTTATTTTTAACACATATATCACCTTGTGTTTGTTTTATATTTATGTAGTATTTTTCACATATCTTTTACACATGTAACACTAATCAGCTAACCTCACTTTCTAACACTCTGACACCTTACTGCTGTCCTCCTTTTTTTTTTCTTTCTTTGACACTCAGCAGCCTCTTTAATTTGCCTAGCACTAATCTCTCACTTCTATCCCTTTTCTGTGTGGTGCCCTGGGGTGGTGTGGCTGGGGTAGTTTGGGGGTGCTCTGCGCCCCAGAGGCAAACCCCTATAGTGTTAGGGACCTGTCCGATGAGGTCACCGTGAAGTAGGTGGGCAGGCTCAAATACTGGCCAATATATGCCAAGAACCTCAAAAATTATGGTTGTTATAATTTTAATGGTGTATGGTGCACCTGCACCCTTTTTCCTTCACCATGCTATGCCTCCCTACTGCCATACATACCATCACACTTGCCTCCCTACTGCCAGACATTGTATTTACCCCAAACTCACTCCCTTTTCTGAGTCACCCCATGTTCTACACTCACCCTTTCTGCCATTTACTCCACCTGCCACACTCCTCCCTATTGTCATGCACTCCCCTTGCCACACTCCTCCATCCCTACTTTCATACACTCCCCCTGCCATACTCCTCCCTACTGTCATACACTCCCCCTGCCACACTCCTCCCTCTCTACTGTCATACACTCCCCCTGCCACACTCCTCCCTTCCTACTGTCATAAACTCCCCCTGCCACACTCCTCCCTCCCTACTTCCATACACTCCCCCTGCCACACTCCTCCCTACTGTCATACACTCCACCTGCCACACTCCTCCCACTCTACTGTCATACACTCCCCCTGCCACACTCCATCTTTCCTACTGTTTTACACTCCATTTGCCACACTCCACCCTCTGTACTGTCATACACTCCACCTGCCACACTCCTCCCTCTCTACTGTCATACACTCCCCCTGCCACACTCCAGTTTTCCTACTGTTTTACACTCCATTTGCCACACTTCACCCTCTGTACTGAAATACACTCCACCTGCCACACTCCTCCCTCTCTACTGTCATACACTCCCCCTGCCACACTCCTCGCTACTGTCATACACAGTGCTTAAAGTGGTCCTAGAGAGGTGGTGGAACTCACCCCCCTCCCCACGGTGCCCATGTAATAAAGGCAAAAAGGGGGGTGGCCTCAAAGGGGGCGTGGTCACACAATAGTAATAATGCCCACAGTAGTAGTACCCAAGTGGAAATTTTGAAGTGGGGGTATGGAAAAGTGAAGGGTGCAATTATGTGCGCGCCGAAGGCGCGCGCACTCCTGACAAGGGGGCGTGGCCACGCAAAAGGGGGCGTGCCCTTCAGTGTAGTTTACCACACCATATACCCCTTATACACATTATGCACCACAATAGTAGGACCCCTTTCACATTATACCTCACAGTATGAGCCGAAAATCACATTTATACCACACAGTATGAGCCACATTCATATTACACCACACAGTATGAGCCAAATTCACATTACACCACACAGTATGAGCCAAATTCACATTACACCACACGGTATGAGCCGAAATTCACATTACACCACACAGTATGAGCCGAAATTCACATTATAGCACACTGTATGAGCCGAAATTCACATTACACCACACAGTATGAGCCGAAATTCACATTATAGCACACGGTATGAGCCGAAATTCACATTATAGCACACGGTATGAGCCGAAATTCACATTATAGAGTGACAGAGTGACAGGGAGAGTGACAGCAGGGACATGGAAAGTGACAGCAGGGACATGGAAAGTGACAGCAAGGGAATACAGTAGGGACTAGGGAGAGAGAAAGGCAGCAGGTTAGATTACCTGTTTAGCAGCGGCGGTGGTCTGCGGTGCTGTGGTAGGCGTGACGTGGAGGAGGCTGTGGGCCTCGGAGATAGTGCGGAGGAGGAGGCTGTGGGTGCGCAGAGGTCCGAGGGCGGGGCGGCAGAAGAGGCTGAGGGCGGCTGCAGTGGATCTGGAACCAGGCTGGCTTTATTCCTGCCACCGCATCCAGCTCCTGTGACCACGGCGCTAATATTTCAAAACTGCTGCGGACCGGCAGCCAATCAGCGACAGATTTGAACTAGTAGCGCCGCGGTCACAGGAGCTCGATGCAGCGGCAGGGATAATAAAGCCGGCCTGGTCCCAGATCCGCTGCAGCTGGGAGTCTGGAACCTGGGCTTCCAGTGCGGCGGCGATGGTAGGGGTGGAGCGACGGAGGGCGGACCGGGAACGCAGCTTCTTTGTCGGCCCATACAGTAATGCCCCCAGCAGTAGCACCCCTTATACAATGCCCACAGTAGTTGTGCCCCTTATGCAATGCCCCCAACAGTAGTGCCCCTTATGAAGTGCCCCCTTTACAATGCCCTCATTAGCTGTGCACCCCATCAGTAATGCCCTTAATGGTAATGCCCCTGTGCAGTATTGCCCCTAGTCGTTTAGCCCCTGTAGTTTAGCCCCAGTAGACATGCCCATACTGGTAATGCCCCTGCAGTTATGACCCCAGCAATTTACTCCCCCCCCCTTTAGTTTAGCCTCTGAGTGGTAATGCCCCCAGTAGTTTTGCCCTCATCTAGTTTGCCCCATGTAGTTTATCCCCCAGTGGTAATGCCCCCTGCAGTTGTGCCCCCAGTTGTTTAGCCCCTGTAGTTTAGCCCCCATGTAGTTTGCCAAAGTTAGTAATGTCCCCAGTAGTTTGCCCCCTTGTAGTTATACCCCCAGTAGTTTAGCTCCTGTAATTATGCCCCCTTGTAGTTTAGCCCCCAGTAGTAATGCTGCTAGTAGTTTGCCCCTTTGTAGCTTGCCCCCTTGCAGTAATGCCCCCAGTAGTTTGCCCCAGCAGTAAAGCCCCCCAGTAGTTTGCCCCCAGTAGTAAAGCCCCCCAGTAGTTTGCCCCTCTGTAGTTTGCCCCAGTAGTAAAGCCCCCCAGTAGTTTGCCCCTCTGTAGTTTGCCCCAGTAGTAAAGCCCCCCAGTAGTTTTGCCCCTCTGTAGTTTGCCCCAGTAGTAAAGCCCCCCAGTAGTAAAAGCCCCCCAGTAACTAGCCCCCAGTAGAAACGCAGCTAGTGGTACACATATAGGAGGGAGGGGGGGGGGAGCACCATACTTACCAAGCCCCGCTCCCGCCGCAGTCCTCTCTCGCCGCCCGCTCCTCTGCACTATGGGAGAGACGTCATGACGTCTCTCCCATAGCGCGCACTGACAGAGCCGGAAGCCGGAGCTCAGTACTGAGCTGCCGCTGCGGAGAGGGAGACGGGCGCCCGCTGGTAACGCGATCTCAGCGGGCGCCCGGCATCTCCCTGCAGTGCCGCCCGGGACATCGGGTTAGGTGAGCCGGGGGAGGCGGAACTGCGTTCCGTCTCCTGGTGGAACTGACGGAACGCAGTTCCGCCCCGTTCCGGCTCACTTTAACCCCTGGTCATACACTCCACCTGCCACACTCCTCCCACTCTACTGTCATACACTCCCCCTGCCACACTCCAGCTTTCCTACTGTTTTACATTCCATTTGCCACACTCTACCCTCTGTACTGTCATACACTTCACCTGCCACACTCCTCCCTCTCTACTGTCATACACTCCCCCTGCCACACTCCAGTTTTCCTACTGTTTTACACTCCATTTGCCACACTTCACCCTCTGTACTGAAATACACTCCACCTGCCACACTCCTCCCTCTCTACTGTCATACACTCCCCCTGCCACACTCCTCGCTACTGTCATACACTCCACCTGCCACAATCCTCCCACTCTACTGTCATACACTCCCCCTGCCACACTCCAGCTTTCCTACTGTTTTACACTCCATTTGCCACACTCCACCCTCTGTACTGTCGTACACTCCACCTGCCACACTCCTCCCTCTCTACTGTCATACACTCCCCCTGCCACACTCCAGCTTTCCTACTGTTTTACACTCCATTTGCCACACTCCACCCTCTGTACTGTCGTACACTCCACCTGCCACACTCCTCCCACTCTACTGTCATACACTCCCCCTGCCACACTCCTGTTTTCCTACTGTTTTACACTCCATTTGCCACACTTCACCCTCTGTACTGAAATACACTCCACCTGCCACACTCCTCCCTCTCTACTGTCATACACTCCCCCTGCCACACTCCTCGCTACTGTCATACACTCCACCTGCCACAATCCTCCCACTCTACTGTCATACACTCCCCCTGCCACACTCCAGCTTTCCTACTGTTTTACACTCCATTTGCCACACTCCACCCTCTGTACTGTCGTACACTCCACCTGCCACACTCCTCCCTCTCTACTGTCATACACTCCCCCTGCCACACTCCAGCTTTCCTACTGTTTTACACTCCATTTGCCACACTCCACCCTCTGTACTGTCGTACACTCCACCTGCCACACTCCTCCCACTCTACTGTCATACACTCCCCCTGCCACACTCCAGCTTTCCTACTGTTTTACACTCCATTTGCCACACTCTACCCTCTGTACTGTCATACACTCCACCTGCCACACTCCTCCCTCTCTACTGTCATACACTCCCCCTGCCACACTCCAGCTTTCCTACTGTTTTACACTCCATTTGCCACACTTCACCCTCTGTACTGTCATACACTCCACCTGCCACACTCCTCCCTCTCTACTGTCATACACTCCCCCTGCCACACTCCAGCTTTCCTACTGTTTTACACTCCATTTGTCACACTCCACCCTCTGTACTGTCATACACTCCACCTGCCACACTCCTCCCTTCCTACTGTCATACACTCCACCTGCCACACTCCTGCTTCCCTACTGTCATACACTCCACCTGCCACACTCTTCCCTCCCTATACACTCCACCTGCCACTCTTCCCCTTCTTGCTGCCAGTTATTACAAGTGTTACACTCACCCATCCGGTTGCACTGCAGGTGGGGCAGATGTAACATGTGCGGAGAGATTTAGATTTTTGTGGTATATATTGTTTCTGTGCAGGGTAAATACTGGCTGCTTTATTTTTACATTGCAATTCAGATTTCAGTTTGAACACACTCCTCCCAAATCTAAATCTCTCTGCACATGTTACATCTGCCCCACCTGCAGTGCAACATGGTTTTGCTCATTAGTGTGCATTTTTGGTTTGCTAACAAACCTGAATAAGGCCCTAAATAACAGATATATAAATGTTGTTATAATCTACTGTATATTATATGTGTAAAGGTTATTGTTTTCCTTTTATACTTGTTTATTATATGAATGAAACTGCAGCTCACCAGTGCTGAGAGCTACTTCCACTTGAGTCCCTGTTTTCAAAACTTAAACTGCTTTACTGACATGATGACTATCGTGGTGTCCGCATAACCACACTCGCTAGTGGCTAGTCTTGCCTCTCTGGTGTGTGGCCACACCCCTACTGAAGGTTGGCTATGACCCTTCACACTCTTTTATAGGCTCTAACTTTCCATTCTCCCAGTGGGCTTTCTATGCCATAGTCCGACACCAAGTCATTAATAAATGTTACAAGCGCTGCCACGGTTAACCGCATGGCTTGCTGTTGAGTAATTGTAAGTATATGAGGCTGTCATGAGAACCGCAGTATACACTAATTGATAGATTCTGGTGGTGGGATTAATTGAAACAATTAATTTCTTTATTTTAAATTAGTGAATTGCAACATCTGTTTTCATGGTGAAGTTAACTGGCAGTCATTTGCAGGAAGAAACAAAAGGCTTAAGAGCAGGGAATTCAAGTTATTGACAACTATCTCAGGCAACAGATTATGTTGTGTGTAATATAAAACATGCCAAAAATCCATGCAGCCCGATCTCTCTTCAAATTCTCAACCAACCAGTACTAAACAGTCCGAGCAGGGTTCTATTACAAACCAATGAAGCTCAAATCATAAAAAGTTCATATTATTTAATATAATTATATACACAAAACAAACTAAAATAACATTTGAAATAGTGATGAGCGGGTTCGGTTCCTCGTGATCCGAACCCCCCCGAACTTCACCCATTTTACACGGTTCCGAGGCAGACTCGGATATTCCCGCCTTGCTCGGTTAACCCGAGCGCGCCCGAACGTCATCATCCCACTGTCGGATTCTCGAGAGATTCGTATTCTATATAAGGAGCCGCGCGTCACCACCATTTTCACTCGTGCTTTGGAGATGATAGCGAGAGGACGTGACTGCGTTCTCTCAGTTTCTGTGTTCAGTGTGCTGCAAATATCTGTGCTCAGTGTGCTGCAAATATCTGTGCTCAGTGTGCTTACAAATATCTGTGCTCAGTGTGCTGAAAATATCTACGTTCTCTGCCTGAAAAACGCTCCATATCTGTGCTGCATTGCAGTATATAGTAGGAGGACAGTGCAGAATTTTGCTGACCACCAGTATATATATAGCAGTACGGTACAGTAGTCCACTGCTCTACCTCTGTGTCGTCAAGTATACTATCCATCCATACCTGTGCTGCATTTTAGTTGTGCGCAGTATATAGTAGGAGGACAGTGCAGAATTTTGCTGACCACCAGTATATATATAGCAGTACTGTACAGTAGTCCACTGCTCTACCTCTGTGTCGTCAAGTATACTATGCATCCATACCTGTGCTGCATTTTAGTTGTGCGCAGTATATAGTGGGAGGACAGTGCATAATTTTGCTGACCACCAGTATATATATAGCAGTACGGTACAGTAGTCCACTGCTCTACCTCTGTGTCATCAAGTATACTATGCATCCATACCTGTGCTGCATTTTAGTTGTGCGCAGTATAAAGTATGAGGGCAGTGCAGAATTTTGCTGACCACCAGTATATATATATAGCAGTACGGTACAGTAGTGCACTGCTCTACCTCCGTGTTGTCAAGTATACTATCCATCCATACCTGTGCTGCATTTTAGTTGTGCGCAGTATATAGTAGGAGGGAACAGTGCAGAATGTTGCTGTGACCACCAGTATATAATTAGCAGTACGGTACAGTAGTCCACTGCACTACCTCTGTGTCGTCAAGGATACTATCCATCCATACCTGTCCTGCATTTTAGTTGTGCGCAGTATATAGTAGGAGGACAGTGCAGAATTTTACTGACCACCAGTATATATATAGCAGTACGGTACAGTAGTCCACTGCTCTACCTCTGTGTCATCAAGTATACTATCCATCCATACCTGTGCTGCATTTTAGTTGTGCGCAGTATATAGTAGGAAGACCGTGCAGAATTTTGCTGACCACCAGTATATATATAGCAGTATGGTACAGTAGGCCATTGCTATTGATATATTACTGGCATATAATTCCACACATTAAAAAATGGAGAACAAAAATGTGGAGGGTAAAATAGGGAAAGATCAAGATCCACTTCCACCTCGTGCTAAAGCTGCTGCCACTAATTATGGCAGAGATGATGAAATGCCATCAACGTCGTCTGCCAAGGCCGATGCCCAATGTTATAGTAGAGAGCATGTAAAATCCAAAAAACAAAAGTTCAGTAAAATGACCCAAAAATCAAAATTAAAAGCGTCTAATGAGAAGCGTAAACTTGCCAATATGCCATTTACGACACGGAGTGGCAAGGAACGGCTGAGGCCCTGGCCTATGTTCATGGCTAGAGGTTAAGATTCACATGAGGATGGAAGCACTCATCCTCACTAGAAAAATGAAAAGACTTAAGCTGGCAAAAGCACAGCAAAGAACTGTGCATTCTTCTAAATCACAAATCCCCAAGGAGAGTCCAATTGTGTTGGTTGCGATGCCTGACCTTCCCAACACTGGACGGGAAGAGGTGGCTCCTTCCACCATTTGCACGCCCCCTGCAAGTGCTGGAAGGAGCACCCGCAGTCCAGTTCCTGATAGTCAAATTGAAGATGTCACTGTTGAAGTACACCAGGATGAGGATATGGGTGTTGCTGGCGCTGAGGAGGAAATTGACAAGGCGGATTCTGATGGCGAGGTAGTTTGTTTAAGTCAGGCACCCGGGGAGACACCTGTTGTCCGTGGGACGAATATGGCCATTGACATGCCTGGCCAAATTACAAAAAAAATCACCTCGTCTGTGTGGAATTATTTCAACAGAAATGTGGACAACATTTGTCAAGCCGTGTGTTGCCTTTGTCAAGCTGTAATAAGTAGGGGTAAGGACGTTAACCACCTAGGAACATCCTCCCTTATACGTCACCTGGAGCGCATTCATCAGAAGTCATTGACAAGTTCAAAAACTTTGGGTGACAGCGGAAGCAGTCCACTGACAACTAAATCCCTTCCTCTTGTAACCAAGCTCCTGCAAACCACACCACCAACTCCCTCAGTGTCAATTTCCTCCTTAGACAGGAAAGAAAATAGTCCTGCTGGCCATATCACTGTCAAGTCTGACGAGTCCTCTCCTACCTGGGATTCCTACGATGCATCCTTGAGTGAGATGCCTACTGCTGCTGGCGCTGCTGTTGTTGCTGCTGGGAGTCGATCGTAATCTCGGAAGTCGGAAGACCACTTGTACTACTTCCAGTAAGCAATTAACTGTCCAACAGTCCTTTGCGAGGAAGATTAAATATCACAGCAGTCATCCTGCTGCAAAGCAGATAACTCAGGCCGTGGCAGCCTGGGTGGTGTTAAATGTGTGTCCGGTATCCACCGTTAATTCACAGGGAATTAGACAATTTATTGAGTTAGCGTGTCCCCGGTACCAAATACCATCTAGGTTCCACTTCACTAGGCAGGCGATACCGAGAATGTACACAGGCCTCAGAAAAAGAGTCACCAGTGTCCTAAAAAATGCAGTTGTACCCAATGTCCACTTAACCATGGACATGTGGACAAGTGGAGCAGGTCAGACTTAGGACTATATGACTGTGACAGCCCACTGGGTAGATGTATTGCCTCCCGCAGCAAAAACAGCAGCGGCGGCACCAGTAGCAGCATCTCGCAAACGCCAACTCGTTCCTAGGCAGGCTACGCTTTGTATCACCGCTTTCCATAAGAGGCACACAGCTGACAACCTCTTACGGAAACTGAGGAACATCATCGCAGAATGGCTTACCCCAATTGGACTCTCCTGGGGATTTGTGACATCGGACAACGCCAGCAATATTGTGCGTGCATTACATCTGGGCAAATTCCAGCACGTCCCATGTTTTGCACATACATTGAATTTGGTGGTGCAGAATTTTTAAAAAAACCACAGGGACGTGCAAGAGATGCTGTCGGTGGCCCGAAGAATTGCGGGCCACTTTCGGCATTCAGCCACCGCTTGCCGAAGACTAAAGCAACAGCAAACACTCCTGAACCTGCCCCACCATCATCTGAAGCATGAGGTGGTAACGAGGTGGAATTCAACCCTCTATATGCTTCAGAGGATGGAGGAGCAGCAAAAGGCCATTCAAGCCTATACATCTGCCTACGATATAGGCAAAGGAGGGGGAATGCCCATGACTCAAGCACAGTGGAGAATGATTTCAACGTTGTGCAAGGTTCTGCTGCCCTTTGAACTTGCCACGCGTGAAGTCAGTTCAGACACTGCCAGCCTGAGTCAGGTCATTCTCCTCATCAGGCTTTTTCAGAACAAGCTGGAAAGATTGAAGGAGGAGCTAAAACGGAGCGATTCCGCTAGGCATGTGGGACTTGTGGATGGAGCCCTTCATTCGCTTAACCAGGATTCATGGGTGGTCAATCTGTTGAAATCAGAGCACTACATTTTGGCCACTGTGCTCGATCCTAGGTTTAAAGCCTATGTTGTATCTCTCTTTCCGGCAGACACAAGTCTGCAGAGGTGCAAAGACCTGCTTGTGAGACACTTGTCAAGTCAATAGGAATGTGACCCGTCAACAGCTCCTCTTTCACATTCTCCCGCAACTGGGGCTGCGAGGAAAAGGCTAAGAATTCCGAGCCCACCCGCTGGCAGTGATGCAGGGCAGTCTGGAGCGAGTGCTGACATCTGGTCCGGACTGAAGGACCTGCCAACAATTACTGACATGTCGTCTACTGTCACTGCATATGATTCTCTCACCATTGAAAGAATGGTGGAGGATTATATGAGTGACCGCATCCAAGTAGGCACGTCAGACAGTACATACGTATACTGGGAGGAAAAAGAGGCAATTTGGAGGCCCTTGCATAAACTGACTTTATTTTACCTAAGTTGCCCATCCTCCAGTGTGTACTCCGAAAGAGTGTTTAGTGCAGCCGCTCACCTTGTCAGCAATCGGCGTATGAGGTTACTTCCAGAAAATGTGGAGAAGATGATGTTCATCAAAATGAATTATAATCAATTCCTCTGTGGAGACATTCACCAGCAATTGCCTCCAGAAAGTACACAGGGACCTGAGATGGTGGATTCCAGTGGGGACGAATTATTAATCTGTGAGGAGGGGGATGTACACAGTGAAAGGGGTGAGGAATTGGATGATGAGGAGGAGGTGGACATCTTGCCTCTGTAGAGCCAGTTTGTGCAAGGAGAGATTGATTGCTTCTTTTTTGGTGGGGGCCCAAACCAACTAGTCATTTCAGTCACAGTCGTGTGGCAGACCCTGTCGCTGAAATGATGGGTTTGTTAAAGTGTGCATGTACTGTTTATACAACATAAGGGTGCGTGGGAGGGCCCAAGGACAATTCCATCTTGCACCTCTTTTTTCTTTAATTTATCTTTGCATCATGTGCTGTTTGGGGACTATTTTTTGAAGTGCCATCCTGTCTGACACTGCAGTGCCACTCCTAGATGGGCCAGGTGTTTGTGTCGGCCACTTGGGTCGCTTAGCTTAGCCATCCAGCGACCTTGGTGCACCTCTTTTTTTCTTTGCATCATGTGCTGTTTGGGGACTATTTTTTAAATCTGCCATCCTGTCTGACACTGCAGTGCCACTCCTAAATGGGCCAGGTGTTTGTGTCGGCCACTTGGGTCACTTAGCTTAGTCATCCAGCGTCCTCGGTGCAAATTTTAGGACTAAAATAATATTGTGAGGTGTTCAGAATAGACTGGAAATGAGTGGAAATTATGGTTATTGAGGTTAATAATACTATGGGATCAAAATGACCCCCAAATTCTATGATTTAAGCCGTTTTTGAGGGGTTTTTGTAAAAAATCACCCGAATCCAAAACACACCCGAATCCGACAAAAAATTTTCAGGGAGGTTTTGCCAAAACGCGTCCGAATCCAAAACACGGCCGCGGAACCGAATCCAAAACCAAAACACAAAACCCGAAAAATTTCCGGTGCACATCACTAATTTGAATCGGGCAGCAGCAATATATGTGTAGATTTGTAAATGTATTGGCAAAACAATGTCTAGAGTAGAAATTCCTAAACCGAAACAGCTACGATAGCTTCTATGAGTCTTGTCCAGTAGAATTTACATAGTTATAAATATCCAAGGCAATAAATTCCTTAGGTGTCATGCCCTGTGATGAGTCCTACATGATATTAGTGCAGAGTTAATAGGAATAGACTCATGGATATTAGCAGCACTGTAAATTGGTAGGTATGCTGACAGTGGGTTAGGAATTAATCCACAACTCCAAACATCTGATAACCATGTATGATGGTTAAGTCCATCCATGTACTGTACTTTTGTAGTTAAGCGGCTTCTTGAGCCATCTGATGAAAAGTGTAACTGGTTCCAGGCTTCATTAGATATGGGCACAAATATCGCTGCCGTTAGCAGCAGCTGTGCAAATATATGCAAAAACCACAGGAGGTATCCTGGGTAAAAAGATGCCAACTGCAGGCTTCTCTGAACTGCTGCCTGCTGCGTCTGAAGATGCAGCATCAGATCACCATTGCGACCATCGACCTCGGGTTACTCGGGATGTCTGGTAAAACTGCACTGCCAGGGCCAGTGAAACTGCATCCGAGGGAGCTCATAAAATTATTTTATGATATCGTATACACTGAAATATTATTCATTCAAAAATCCCTAAAGCTTAAGTGAGCAAAAGTTTGTTAAATCTATCGCCTTCTCTGGATGTTACTCCAATTGTTTCTATTCCTATAACTGACAACTCTTTGGGAACATGGGGCAGATGTATTAACCTGGAGAAGGCATAAGGATAAGTGCACAGTGATAAATGCAGAAACCAATCAGCTCATAACTGTCAATTGTACTTTTTGGAGCTGATTGTCAGGTGCGTTTATCACTGTGCACTTATCACTGGATTATCACTTCCTTATGCCTTCTCCAGGTTAATACATCTGCTCCATTGTTATTTATCAGGGAGCAGTGACACAAAACTGCTTTCTTCATATGTACAGAGTGTTCAGAATGTTATTTCTATGCAGGTTGTCCGACCAATTTATGAGGAGGGCACTTTAAAGACTAAGGGGGAGATGTATTAAGCCTTGGAGATGGATAAGGCCTAAAGCAATCAGTCAGCTGCTAACCGTTCAAAGACTGCACTACATAAATGATAGTTAGAAGCTGATTGGTTACTTATATAGCGCAGCAAATTCCGCTACACTTTACAATTGGAAACAGTGGTAACATAAAGCAAAGTAATTGGAAATAACAGTGAAATAAACAAGACTGGGTAATAACAGAGAGACATAGCGGTACAGTAGGAGGGCCCTGCTCGCAAGCTTACAATCTATAAGGAGGCAGGCATTGATAAACAATGATAGGTGTTATCTGTTGCATAAAGGTCCACCAGAATGTAAAGGTTCTTGGTGGGCTGTATGATATGGTCACACAGCAATATTGACCAGGTGTCAGGAGGATGGGAAAGTGAAAAACGGGAAAATATGTGAGGATATGAGTGGACTGTACATTGAGGAAGTAATTAGATAGTAAACTTTATGAAGATTACGTGAGTGAGCGGTTCTGGAATTTGACAAGCTTGCCCGAAGACCTAAGTTTTCAGGGAACGTTTGTAGGTTTGGAGACTAGAGAAGAGTCTTATTGTGCATTGGAGGGCATTCCGCAGAGTGGATGAAGCCCGAAGAATGTCCTCCAATCGTGAATGGGAGCAAATTAGTGTGGATGAGAGACATACATCTTGTGAAGAGGTCGGGTTAGGACATATTTTAAGATAAGTGAAGAGATGTACATTTGTTGGGCTCCCTGTGGTGACTCCCTTGCCTATTTTAAAAGCTAAGTTAGAAGTCCTTACCTTTTACTAAGACCTTTTATGTTCATATGATTTTATTAATATTTTGAAGTACATTTTATGTTGTGATTCGCTTTTATGTGATATTAAAGCTTGTTTGTATTTTTATATATTTTTTGGCTTTTAAATCTATTTTTAACGGTTGCATTTTAAACAACAGCAGTCGCCGGTACCCTTATTCCCCCACTTTTATACCTTTCCCAGCAGTACTGTACCAGCATTGCGCTCTTAAGGGTTGGCAGACACCTTTTAACAAGCTTGCGTGTGTTTTTTTAGCAATTTTTTTATTTCACATTTTACTGAGAACCCACCTCGCAAGTGGCGCTGTGTCATTCCCTTTCTACACATTTGTGTAGTATAGTTAATGTCCTTGTGTGTTTGCAAAAGTATTTTATATTGAATACAATAGAATAAAGTTAAGCAATGGAGGGACTGACAGAGCGGCTCCACAGACGATGATCGTCTAGCGAACAAGATAAGCCTTGCAGCAGCATTCAGAATGGATTATAGTGGTGAGAATCTCTTTTTTGTAAACATGGATTAGAGTTTTGCAGTATCTTGTGTAAGGTACTGTATGGTCATATCTTGGATATGTTTTTTAGATGCATGTAGCAAGATTTAGAGACAGATTGAATGTGGGGAACAAAGGATAGTTCAGAGTCAAGGATGACACCTAGGCAGCGAGCTTGTGGTGTAGGATAGATTGTTCAGTTCTCAACAGTGATAGAGATAGCAGATTTGTAACTACTATTGGTCAGTGGAAATATAATTAATTCTGTTTTGGAAATATTAAGTTTGAGGTGGTAAGATGACATCCAAGAAGAAAACTGCAGAAAGGCATTCAGTGACATGGCCCAATATAGATGGTGACAAATCTGAGGAGGATAAGTAGATTTGAGTATCATCCACATACAGATGATACTGAAATCCAAAAGAGCTGATTAGTTTACCAAGAGATGTGGTATAGATTGAGAAAAGCAGAGGACCTAAGACTGAGCTTTGTGGTACTCTAGCTGATCGAGGTAGCAAAGAGGAGGCGGATACAGAGAAGCGGACACTGGAAGAGCAATTAGATAGGTAGGATGAGAACCAAGAAAAGGCTTTGTCCTGAAGAACAAGGGATTGTAGTGTTTGTTTGAGAAGAGAGTGGTCAACAGTATCGAAAGCAGCAGAGAGATACAGGGACGGATCTAGACTTTTCTTTAGGGGGGGCGGTTTACAGTTTAATTTTGACTCCTCCCTCAACAGTTCCAACTCCTCCCATCTGCAATCCTAACTCCTCCTCTCTCAATTCTGACTGAGCTTTTTGAGTGAGACTGAGATAGAGCTTTGTGATTGTTCTGTGTACATGTGACTGTGCTATGGGGTAATTGTATTTATTAGCCCTAGTACCCACACACCAGCAAGTGAGGGGCTAATGTTCTGTAACCCTTGCTCTCCTGGCTCCTCTATGCTGCTGTGGTATAAGCTGCAGCACATCGTTCTGCCTCAGACTCCCCCCGGAGAGCTCTCTTCTGCTCAAAAGTGGGCATGGCTATGACTGTGTTAGGGGGGGTGGTCGCCCCCTTCGCCCCCCCCCCCTAGATCCTGCCCTGGAGAGATCTAAAAGTTAGTAATGGCCATTAGACCTAGCACATTGTGTGGACTGTTAGACATATGTTTATTATACATGCAGATGTCAACAGTGTTCAGCTGCTGATAATGTTAGATAAAAAGAGGGTAGCCAGGAAGAAGGGGAGGGGGGTGTAAGTGGTGGTTATTCATACTCTGCATTGGAAGGTGTTTCTTCTTTCCTCTTCCACGTTGAAAGCATTTAAATTAAAAGAAAAGGGAATAGGAAAACTACTGCACTAGTATATAATGGTTTATATGAATCCTAAGTAGGATACCCCTTCATATATTGTGTTGCCTTGTAACTGGTCAAGCTTGGGGGGTGCTGCTACACATTATATTGTTGCCAATATAACGAACTGATTTTGAAAGGAGAGGGAAGGATTGGACTTTGGGTGGCGCACTCAGAATAAATATACACAATTAAAATATAACTTTTATTTCCATCTTAATAAGAAGAGCCAGTAACTGTGAAAATTATAAAATCAATAAAGACAAGTGTGAGACATAGTGCAACATGTAATGTTAAAAAACCACACTCTTTAGAGCCACTGTGCTGTGCAATGTCTTATATGTATAATAAATTTATTTCAGGTTCTGTGACCTATTAGAAATTGGTAGGTGCTGTCAGAATTGGATCTCACTATTTACGTAGATGCACACTTGCCTGAAATATGCACGGGTATTATATCAATCATCAATTTGTATTAAATAACTTCCCTGTAATTAATCATCTACTGTCTTTATTATCTGCTATCAATACCACACATTGACATATACGTTGGGTATAAGCTTCTAGAAGGTGGATGCTCTGTGTCAGTATGTGTGTCAGAGCATGTCCTCAGGTGGAACCTTCATACCGTGATTCATGTAAAGCAGGGCCCCGCGCTCTCAGTCTCAGCTGTCAGCGCACTCACAATCTGCCTCTATGAATAGTTGGATGGATACTCTGTATCAATATATGTACCAGAGCATGTCCTATATGGAAACCTTCATACAGTTGTTCATATGAAGCAACGCTCCGCGCTCTCAGTCTCCGCTGTCAGCGCACTCTCAATCTACCTCTATCTTTGCTTCTGATGTCAGTCAGCGCTCTCAGTCTCTGCTGTCAGCGCATAAGGGTATTCTACACATAATAAGTTTATAGGGACAGCTCCCAAATACCAAGTATGGCAAGCTTCTTATTGATAGGAGCTTGTTTATCACAATGTGAACTTCATCTAGTGCACAGAGGCTTCCTGAATTATTATGTCTAATATCTTTATTAATCAGTGCTCTCAGTCTCTGCTGTCAGCACTCTTAATTATTCCATAAATAAGGATTATATACTGAAGGTAGCTAGTGCACTTTTAGAATAGCTTATTTATACCCAACAAATCCGTTCTAGCCGTGTTAGTGTGTATCCAGATTATTGCACCTTTAATTTCTTATCATAATATTATTACAATCGGTATTACATGTAACAGTAATAAATGCTTTTTGTCTATATGGGCCGTATCAGCAATGAGTACTCATAGTGTAACCTACACGTAAATACAGTTATTTGACACCAAGAAATGCAAGCACTATTGGTATCTTGAACAGCTACAGATCTCTATCTCTATTAATCATGACTCTCAGTTTCTGCTGTCAGCATTGGGGGTTACTCTGTGGGTACGAAATTACTATAGTGAAAACAGTTTTAAATCAAGCTTGTTAATAACAATAGCTTGTCTATACTAATTTGTGATTCACAGTAATCCACAGAGACCTCTCAGTGTGTAAAATATCAGCGTCACTGCATTTAGATAGTATTACTTAATGTCCGCTCTATTGCACTTGTAATTTTCAATCAATATGTATTAAATACGGGCACTGTGTGTAAATTTCAATACTACTTTTTCACTGCATGGGTCATAATAAACATAGGTAAGCCCTATGTTGCCTTCAAATAGTTGCAGATGCTTGACACTGTAACACGCTGACAATGTTGCTTTTAAACTGCTACACTGAGGTTCTTAGTCTGAACTAGCAACTTCAATAGCTTTTCATTAACCTATAAGGATTCAATTAGATTCCTCTATGTGCTATGCTGAGAGCAGGGCAGACAATGATTTGTTGCTAAACTGTATCTAACTGAATGAGAGTTGAGCTGTGAGGATGTTTGGGGAGCCTGCACTTGTACATGAGAGTCTCATAAATCCCACATGATATACACTAATCGATACACATTTTTTGACTAGTACACCTAATTATGACATGCACATTTGGTTAAACACATGGAAAGAGTGTGAATCGCCGACGTGCGTTTCACAGTTTAGTTTCGTCAGGGCTAACCAGATTGTCTCCCCTTTTTTTAATATCACTACTAAGCCGCACCAATCGCGGAGCGGTATATCGGTCACGTGACAAATGCAACCTATCCTGGTGCGGCTCTCGTCACTCGGGATCTAGCAGTACGGCTAGTCCGATCATGTGACTCAGGCAGACCATTCGTAACCCTGAGAATGCTTTCACTAGAGAAAAAGATAAATGCTAACTACATGTATGCTATAATGGGGTACATTCCTTTGGCATTAAACCTAAGTATCATGTTTATCCTTATCACATATATATGTGTAATTCCTGGAGTTCTATATAAATTAAACTAATCTCCTACTTGCAGATACATCGTAATAGAACCTATATATTAAGGGACCACACTATTTGTTATTGAACAAGAGTCATTATTATGTGTAAAAAGATCTATTCAAAAAATAATAATAATAATAATAAAAAACCGTGAGCAAAAAAGAAAAACACATGTAAATAGTGACAAACCAGTTCTAATAAAATAATGTGTTTACACTTAATAAATGAGTGATTCTGTATATAAAAGTGTTCAAATTTGTGAGTACAATGAAATTTTCAACCGTGATCTAGTGTATGCTTGATTGTCAAAGATCCAATTGGGTAGTTATCACATTATTTAAAAAATATATAATAACTTAAAAATTGGACATGATAAACATATAATGCCGTAATTAAAGTGAACTAATAGTGCTGTGATGAAATAAATTAAACATATCTGTAGTGTTGGATTGTGTCAAGTGCTATAACTACAATATTAACTGTGATCATTATTATGTTCCTATATGAACTCCTACTTGTTCCCAATTATCTATGGTATAGGTTAAAAATGTGTGTGAAATGCTTATCCATATCCTAAGTCTAGAATTAGTAATTCTTCCCATGTAGGTATATTGTGTGGTATTTTAAATTCATGTCGTGACGGGTATCTAAGGTCCCTAAAATAGGTAGACTGTGTTATCTACTTCTTAAATAGACGGGGTAATTATGAATGATTCCCGTCGGTAATTAAACGTATATACTATAATTTATATCAAACTGCACGTATAAGGAGAAAAATGTCATATCTCATATTATGGGTCTCCTCGGGATCCATCAATCCCCAATTAGAGTTCTGTTACTTCCTCCATGGAATATCAGCTTATTACTGCCATTGTAATATCTTCCAAATGCAATATGATTGTATCCCTTACCCACAAGGTCACTTACAGAGACACAATAATCTTGCATCTCCATTCATTGTTTATACATTTTATTATATTGATTATTTATTTATTTCTCTCTGTTATGCAAGATTATTGTGTCTCTGTAAGTGACCTTGTGGGTAAGGGATACAATCATATTGCATTTGGAAGATATTACAATGGCAGTAATAAGCTGATATTCCATGGAGGAAGTAACAGAACTCTAATTGGGGATTGATGGATAGCAGTTTAAAAGCTACATTGTCAGCGTGTTACAGTGTCAAGCATCTGCAACTATTTGAAGGCAACATAGGGCTTACCTATGTTTATTATGACCCATGCAGTGAAAAAGTAGTATTGAAATTTACACACAGTGCCCGTATTTAATACATATTGATTAAAATTACAAGTGCAATGGAGTGCAATGGAGCATACATTAAGTAATACTATCTAAATGCAGTGACGCTGATATTTTACACACTGAGAGGTCTCTGTGGATTACTGTGAATCTCAAATTAGTATAGACAAGCTATTGTTATTAACAAGCTTGATTTAAAACTGTTTTCACTATAGTAATTTCGTACCCACAGAGTAACCCCCAATGCTGACAGCAGAAACTGAGAGTCATGATTAATAGAGATAGAGATCTGTAGCTGTTCAAGATACCAATAGTGCTTGCGTTTCTTGGTGACAAATAACTGTATTTACGTGTAGGTTACACTATGAGTACTCATTGCTGATACGGCCCATATAGACAAAAAGCATTTATTACTGTTACATATAATACCGATTGTAACAATATTATGATAAGAAATTAAAGGCGCAATAATCTGGATACACACTAACACGGCTAGAACGGATTTGTTGGGTATAAATAAGCTATTCTAAAAGTGCACTAGCTACCTTCAGTATATAATCTTTATTTATGGAATAATTAAGATTGCTGACAGCAGAGACTGAGAGCACTGATTAATAAAGATATTAGACATAATAATTCAGGAAGCCTCTGTGCACTAGATGAAGTTCACATTGTGATAAACAAGCTCCTATCAATAAGAAGCTTGCCATACTTGGTATTTGGGAGCTGTCCCTATAAACTTATTATGTGTAGAATACCCTTATGCGCTGACAGCAGAGACTGAGAGCGCTGACTGACATCAGAAGCAAAGATAGAGGTAGATTGAGAGTGCGCTGACAGCAGAGACTGAGAGCGCAGAGCGTTGCTTCATATGAACAACTGTATGAAGGTTTCCATATAGGATATGCTCTGGTACATATATTGATACAGAGTATCCATCCAACTATTCATAGAGGCAGATTGTGAGTGCGCTGACAGCTGAGACTGAGAGCGCGGGGCCCTGCTTTACATGAACCACGGTATGAAGGTTCCACCTGAGGACATGCTCTGACACACATACTGACACAGAGTATCCACCTTCTAGAAGCTTATACCCAACGTATATATCAATGTGTGGTATTGATAGCAGATAATATAGACAGTAGACGATTAATTACAGGGAAGTTATTTAATAGAAATTGATGATTGATATAATACCGTGCATATTTCAGGCAAGTCTGCATCTACGTAAATAGTGAGATCCCATTCTGACAGCACCTACCAATTTCTAATAGGTCATAGAACCTGAAATAAATTTATTATACATATAAGACATTGCACAGCACAGTGGATCTCAAGAGTGTGGTTTTTTAACATTACATGTTGCACTATGTCTCACACTTGTCTTTATTGATTTTATAATTTTCACAGTTACTGGCTCTTCTTATTAAGATGGAAATAAAAGTTATATTTTAATTGTGTATATTTATTCTGAGTGTGCCACCCATAGTCCAATCCTTCCCTCTCCTTTCAAAATCATGTTGAAAGCATGCAGCATGTGATTTCTCCTGTTTATGCAGAAATAAAGTTCTGGTTTGATTGAACTTTCTGCTGCTCCTACTGTATATAGCCTATCTGCTAACTAAACATTGATACATATGACACATTATTTATATTTGATTGTTAAATTACTACTGTCATTTATTATTTATTATCTATATTATTTTATGTATACTGTGCCGTAATACAGTATGTAGCTTCAGGCAGTTGGTGGATGCATGTACTTTGCTTGTTCCTGACATTGGACAGCTGATAACCATAGGCACAGCCTCGGTTACATGCACGTTGGAGGCTACAGAGGGAGGAAGAGAACACATGATCATAAATGGCAGTATGCTGTAGAAGCAGATAGTCTGAGGCTAGAGAGGGTGAAAGACAGCAAGTAATCTTATGTGGCAGCATGTTGTGGAAGTGGTTAATTGGAGGCTGTAGGGGGAGGTAGCGAGCATGTCATCATAAGTGGCAGCATGCTATAGAAGTGGTTAGTAGGAGGCTACAAAGGGAGGAAGAGACTATACTCATAGGTGGCAGAATGCTATAGAAGCAGTTAGTTGGAGGCTAAAGAGGGAGGGAGACAGCAAGTAATCATAGGTGGCAGCATGCTGTGGAAGTGGCTTCTTAGAGGCTGCAGTGGGAGGAAGGGAGCATGTCATCATAGGTTGCAGTGGTTAGTGGGAGACTATAGAGGGAAGAAGAGAGCATATGATCATAAATGGCAGCATGCTGTAGAAGCAGTTCATTTGAGACCACAGACGGAGGAAGACACCAAGTGATCATAGATGGCAGCATGTTGTGGAAGTGATTAGTTGGAGGCTGTAGAGGGAGGAAGAGAGCAAGTGATCATAGGTGGCAGCATGCTGTGGAAGTGGCTTCTCAGAGGCTGCAGTGGGAGGAAGGGAGCATGTTGTCATAGGTAACAGTGGCTAGTGGGAGGCTACTGAGGGAGGAAGAGAGCATATGATCATAAATGGAAACATGATGTAGAAACAGTTCATTTGAGGCTAGAGAGGGAGGAAGACAGCAAGTGATCTTATGTGGCAGCATGTTGTGCAAGTGATTAGTTGAAGGCTGTAGAGGTAGGTAGTGAGCATGTCATCATAGGTGGCAGCATGGTGTGGAAGTGATTAGTGGGAGGCTACAGAGTGAGGAAGCGAGCATATGATCTTAGGTGACAGCATGCCATGAAAGTGGTTTGTTGGAGGCTCCAGAGGGAGGAAGGGAAGATGTACTGGCACCTGCCAGCATGCTGTGGAAGTGTTTTTTTATAGTAACCTTTTTTTTCTACGTAATGGCTATAATTTATGAATACCCATTATTAGAATGGGATGCGGTCAGAAGATCAATACCGGAATCCAAACACAGCTTGGAATGCCGACACCGGTATCCCGACTTTAATTGAAATGCCAGCGCTGGGATCCCGACTGACAGAACCCCGAACAAAGACTGCCGGGACATCGTACTGGTAAGCAGCAGGAGGGGGAGGTTAGGGTTAGGCTACGGAGAGAGGGAGTTAGGATTAGGCTGCAGGGGAGGTAGGGTTAGGTTTAGGATGCGAGAAGGGGAGGTTAGGGTTAGGCACCACTGGGGGGGGTTAGGGTTAGGCTGTGAAGGGGTGGGGGTATTTAGTCTCAGACTGTGGAAAGGGTTGGTTAGGTTGTGAAGAGATCAGGGTTACCTTACCTTAGATAATAGTAGCTGTTGGGATCTTAACCGCCGGGATGCCGTTGTCTGTAAATTGACAGCCGGCATTCCAAGCTCCGGGATACTGTATTTAACCCATCAGGATCAATGTCAATCAGTACAGCTGTCATTCATGACTGCATCTGATTTTATGTGTAGTCATTGTCTACCCACAATGCGTCCTGTAAGATTTGGCATTGTACAGTTAGGGATGGCCAAAACTGTGTGAAGATGACCAACCACATCTGTCTGTATGTATGGCTAGTACTGGCTACGGTTACCATGCTTCCGTATGTGTGCGATCTTAACGGGGATGGATCGGAGTGTTCATAACTCAAGTTAATCGCCCAGACTGCCTATGTCAGGACATTTGATGTTTCTTTAAGCAACACTTTATGGACCAACTAACAAAATAAAATTCCTGATAATGCAGTGGTAATCTGCCCTTAGCCACACAGCAAATATGTATATAGGGCCTAATTCAGTAAGGATTGCAAATTCTGCTAATTAGCAGAATTTGCAATCCTTTGGATCACATGCTTGATGCCGCCCATCGCAGGGCAAGGCCGCCGCCTCCCGCCCTTGATGAAGCAGAAATTGCGATCACATCGCAATTTTTGCTTCATCGCAGAAATCAGGGATTCCTGATTGCGGCGACTGCGTGTGATGTCGCGCAGCTGCCGCAATCATGCCCCCGTTTGCACCACACTGCCCCCATTTTGCCGCTCCCACAATGCTCTGTCTCCTGGAAACGGAGCATTGCCGCTACCCACCTGCCCCGCAACCGCCTCTGCCTGATTGAGAGACAGAGGCGATCACATTTTCTGCGCCCCCCCTGAATTAGACCCTTAATTAGACCCTTAATCTGTATTGTAAATTCTGTCAGTGGAGATTTAGCAAACATTCTAAATATGACACGAGCAGCAGTTGCCCACAGCGTCCAGTCCGATTCCAAGTATCATTTACCTACTATATTCTATAAAATTATAACAAGAAATAAATGTTAATAAATAATAATTTGATTGGTTGTTATGGACAACACCTCTACTTGTCAACTACAGAAGATCTGTTTAATCTCCCCATTTGTATGAAACCTTTTACATACCTGTCACATACAGTACTGCAGGATTCATCGGTAACTATATTTTATTTTACAATAACTACATATATATTTCAAACAATATTTCGTTGTTGCATATATAATAGTATTTAGTGTGTGTGTGTATATATAAATATATTCCTTTCAAATTACTGTACTATTCTGTATTTTCAAGTAAAAGAGGAGGTGTTCTTTGAAACATGGTAGTTTGCCATATACTGTAGTTGCATAAAGATAATGTGACCAGTCAACAGGGGTCACACAAGACCCACATACATTAGTAGAGAGTGGAGAGAAGTAACATGAACCTAAGTTACTTTGAACATGTCTGGGCAAAGAGCAGACGAGGGAGCCAGGAAGTAAGGGCAGTGAGAGGGACAGTGCATGTCAAGGCTTAATGCTACTGCTGTTTAAATGTCTCTGTGCACTGACATGTTGTGATGATTCGTCATGCTGTCTCACAAGGTGCTACAGCAATTCCCTTAATCTCACCAGCTTCATCTTTAGCCAAGCAAGTCAATAACAGCATAAACATGCTGAGGAGTATTTTGTGAAATCTCTATATTTTTGGATCAATGTCTCCTAGAAAATGTCTGTAAAACCTAAATAAAATACGGTACAGTAACACATAACAATGCAAAAAAATACTGAAGGTCATTTGCATACATCATGACCTACAGGAATACTGTACAATGCTTCTATATGTTTGTAATTGTATCTATTTTTACAGGACACGGTTCATTTGTACATTCTCTTTGAATGATCATTATGAATTTTAAGGTGAAACTGAAAAGCATATGGCCACGTGTATAATGTCAGCACTAGGAATTGTTGTCACAACCACTTACACACCTACACCTTTCCATTACCTTTTTTGTCAGTTTATTTTGTTTTCTCCCAATATACTCCCCTTGAACCCTATTTATATTTGCTCCTCAAGAAAAATGGTTGAGAATACCTTATTTCTATTTGTTACTAGATTGTTTATTGGCTAATATGTCCGGCATAGTCTACAGATACACTTACTTGGCTTTACAATGGCTTATTATACATAATTCTCACCCTCCGCCTCTGCTTTGTAAGAGTCCTCCATTAAATTATAACCAAGAACTGTTTTGTTTTTTTATTTAAATCCCTGTATTCTTAAAATCATCATAACATTAATCACAACTGAACCGCTAGATATTAGAACATTTTTTTTAAATCAAATTCAGGATCCTTTCTGCATCACTGTCATTTTGCTCATTTCACTGGATTCAGCACAGGGCTCATCTTTGACAAGCAATTCAGTTTGTCACTTCTCAAAAAATACCCACATTTCTCATATACCTTCTGTGGCACCAGGAAAGTTCAATGAAGCTGTAAAGGTGGCCATAAGGTCTGATTCAGTGATGTACGCAAATGCATTTGTAACTGCGAATTTGTACGCCACAGCTGTACGAAAATAGGCAACTGATGTAGCCACCTGGATTTGTATTAAGATGCCCACAGGCGGCTTTGCTAATCCCACTGGCTGCAGTGCATACAAATATGGAGCACTGGTTGCAGATCAGCCTATGACACTACTCAACACATTTTTAATAATTGTGTACATCTGGCATTTGAATATATGCTTTCGCCTAATAAAGGGATGCTGAATTCAGGTCAAAATTCTGATTTTCTCAGTCACACTGCATTTATTAGATACACATAAATAGAGCTGTGCAGTTTTTTCCCCGAAGTGATGGGCCCAGGTGCAAAAATATGCTCTGGGCCCCCCTCCTCCACTCTATGAGGAGATGCAGTGGATGACAGCAGGTTAGACTGTGGGTGATGGAGATGCAGGTAGTGACTGGGGTGTCAGTGGGTGACAGGTAGAGATGGCTGAGAGAGGCAGTGGGTAGCAGGGAGATGTAGATAGGGAGAGGCAGTGGGTGATTGGGGAACCAGTGGGTAATGGGAAGAGGCAAAGCATGACTGGGGATGCAGTGGGTGGTAGGTGGTGACTGGGGAGTTAGTGGGTGATGGGTGACTGCTGGTAATCATCAACTGTGAAAACATCAGCATTGTGCACATCTCTGAATCAAGCCCATTGATCTCTATGTAAATGAAATGTGTATATATATACAATGGGAAACAACTAAATATTCCTCTAAGTAACATAAAAAGTCAGAGTGACAAGAGCTGATGTTAAAGTTCATCGTAGACTGACCAAACCACTGTTTTCTCTTTAAAGTTACTCTCAGTAATCATTGGTACATATATATTTATACATATGCTATTGTTTGTACAGTACATCACTGAGCACATACATCCCAACATTGGTGGTCAGTGGAGGGAGTGGACCTAAGGGAAAAGGGGTGGAGCTTCTTGGCACCCCTGTACAGTCACTGTGGGTGTGTGCCCAGCACTGTCACTGTGAATAGATGTTGTGTGTATGCGCACAGCATTTGGTTCCAGCTACTTTGATGTGTGCTCCCCCCAATGCCCCCCCACCTGTGGGACACTGCAGCCCACGGGTGGGACAGTTCTAGGAAAACAGGAGTGTCTTGCTGAATGCGGGACTGTTGGGAGGTTTGACTGATCAGTTGGACAGTGGGCCTAATTCAGAGTTGATCGCAGCAGCAAAGTTGTTAGCAGTTGGGCAAAACCATGTGCACTGCAGGTGGGGCAGATATAACATATGCAGAGAGAGTTAGATTTGGGTGGGGTGTGTTCAAGCTGAAATCTAAATTGCAGTGTAAATATAAAGCAGCCAGTATTCACCCTGCACAGAAACAATATAACCCACCCAAATCTAACTCTCTCTGCAAATGTTATATCTGCCCCACCTGTAGTGCACATGGTTTTGCCCAACTGCTAACAAATTTGCTGCTGCGATCATCTCTGTATTACCCCCCCAGTATCATCACAATGGTAGTTAGTAAAGTCTCTTCCTTGCTGGTTTCTACTGCAGCTATACAGTAAAACACACTATTTATTGTGGCTCCCTCATCACAGTGTAGAGATGTCATTTATTTACGATGTTAACTTTTCAACTTGTTTACATTGTTTTACTGTACATTCACATACACATGTTCCCCTTTATTATAAGTGAGAACGACCCGCCTTCTCATTTGTGTGTGAGCTGGCCAGTTTTATGAATGTGTAAAGTGCATTGCATTCAGCTGCAGGGCACTTTCTGCACAATGCTGTCAGAAAACGAGCCTGTGTTATGGCTCTGAGTCAATGACAATGTAACTTCCAAGCTAGTGCTTTTTACATCTGACATTCTTGTTATTCATTACTACAGCACATTAACCACTAATTACTGTTACTAATATTATCTCTTTGGTGGGACAGTTTTTAGAAAGAATTACTTAATTCCACATCAAAGGTAAAAGTTTTTAATTCATAAGTTGAGTGATGAAGGGTATAATTACACTCACATATGGCAGTGTTAGGTAACAGAGACTCTACCTTGTACCGAAAATGCTTCCTGCGTCCAGGAACTCACTTTTCTTACTGTGATCTTAGATTTACCAGTAATACTAGGGGGATATGGGCTGCTTAATGTGCTTCTCAACATCCTGATTAGATGGGATAAGAGAGGATGTGGACACGCCAGAGTAATAAAATGTAAACAGTTCCTAGGTATTGACCCATTGCCTGCAAGAAGCTGGCAGCAGGAAGAGAGAAAGGATGCAGCAGTAAATGGACACTTCATACTGTACGTATGTCTAGAGCAGCTGCTGTGGAACTATAAATCCCATATTAAGTCAGATACTGTATAATGCCACTGATTGCAATTAGTGTTGCAGGATGAAACATTCTAATTATCTTTGTTGGATACTTTTGACACGATACAGAGGTGGACTACGTTGCATTTGCTATTGTGATTTATCAAGGTCTTTGGCTGCAGTAATATGCAAATGCTGGTTTCATCCTTCCCTTGAGTGCAGATTTTGGAGTGCTGTTGTGCCCCTCAGCCGGGTGCAACAAATCCAGGAGGGTGGCAAGGCCATGACGAGGAGACATGCTGGGAATTTAAGAATCACTCTACACCTCCCATGCATTTATTAATTATTTTTAGAATGAATTTATCAAGTGCTACAAGGATCCATATCTTCATAAATTCCTGTTTTGGGTAAGGGGGCTGCCACTACCCATGCTCAGAGAGGAGGAGGAGGTGAGGAGAGAGCCAAATCCTAGCACCTACGCAATGGATGTAGCAGGCACCATGAGAGGTGCATGTGCACAAGCTGTGGCTTGACTGCGCATGCACAAAACCCTGGCTTCTATGGTCTGCATCAAATGTAAAATGTATTATGATGCCAAAGTACAGTACATGGGAAATGTGCATAATTATAATGGCATTAGCATAGAAAGTGCCAGAGACTTTTATAGAAACCCCCGTGTGCAGTGAGAAATAACTGCTGTGAGCCCTGAGCAGGGTAGGGGAGTCTGCAACGGGCGGCAGTTGAGGAGTTCAGTAGAGGAGATTGCGGAGGTACCTGAGGAGAGCGGTAGCTCAGGAGATGAGGAGAGGATTTTGCCTCATGTGAGAGATGGAGTTCATGTTCTCAGGCATAGTCAGATTAAGGGGGGCATGCAGGTCATACTTCGTCAGGGGTCCCCCGACCAAAGCACACTGATATCACTAGTTTTCCTCCTTAGTGCGAGCAGGACAATATGCAGTGCAGGCAGAGAAACAGGAATATCATGTTTCATGAGCTACCGATGGAGCTTTCTGACCAGAAGAGAGATAGGAGGGTGGAGAGAGCTGTAAGTGACACAGGGATCTCAGCTTCTCCTCATCCCTGGCTGGGTGTCTGGATCATATGTAAACTTTTATGGAACTAAACCATTTGGGTCTAGAGATAGAGACACACACAGAGGGTCCGTCTGAGTCCTGTCCCAGTGTGCAAGTAGTACAGAGGCTGATGCTATTCTTGCATGTGACAAGATAAATTATTTTATATTTCTATGTCTATTTTCAAGTTGTTTAAGTTGTCTTTGTTCCACTACAAGAACATTTTAGAAAATAGTTTTCATTTAATTAGGTGGAGCTACTGTATAAATAGTACCCAGGATTTATTAAACTATTAGTTTAAAACGAATATGCACCATTGGTTTAAATTTAATAATAAATAATAACACAATCTATACCTCCCGCCATGACCCATTCCAGGAGGGACAAAATGCTCTCTACCTTGACTTCCTTCTTAATTTATGATTGCAAAACACCTGTGTTGAAATATCTTTCTTATCAATTAAATATTTCAACACAGGTGGCACCAATCATATATTAAGTGGGAAGTCCAGGTAGAGATCATTTTGTCCCTTCTGAAATGGGACATGTTGGGAGGTATGCACAATCTTATAGACATCCCTCACCTTTCACTGGGGCCCCCCTGTCTTAAGTACCCTGGGTACCCCCAGGGCTTAATCCGGCCCTGTTCTCAGGTGGAGTCAAGCACCTGTATGACGGGGAGTGAGGAGGTGGAGTGCCCAGTCCAAATGGTCAACCATTGGTGTGACACAGCTCCATTATAATAGAGGCCAGCCCACCAGCCCCTGTCAGCTCTGAAGCAAGAGTAGGGGGAGGGCCTACTTTTGAGAAGGACTCTGTGGTGATTGTACTGTAAGTGTGCCATACACATACACCACTCATTTCCAATCATTATTCCTGCATATTACAGCTGCATACATTCAGAAGCCATTATTAGAAACAGTACTAAACTATTAGAGATTCAGCTGTCTTATATAGATACATAGGGTAAGTGAGCGGAAAGAGTTACCTAATTTCTGCATAAACAATTAGTGCTATCTTTCTGGATCAAATGGGGAGCACAGTCATGTAACTACACTGCACAGCTTAAATACTATGCCTACTTATAGAAGAACCGTATTATAGGTCACTTCAATTATGTACTGTACAATTTTTCACACGTCTATTACACTTGTAACATTGATCCGCCAACCACACCTTCTAACACTATGACACTTTACTGCTGTCCTCTTTCTAATCCTCAGCAGCTATTTTCACTTGCCTAATACTCTGACTTTTCACTTCTATCCTTTATTTGAGTGATGCCCTGGGGTGGTTTGGGAGTGCCCTGCTCCTGACAGATGAACCACTATAATGTTAGGGGAAAAAAATTGGCGCCTCCAGCAAAATGGGCTATTAATTAATAGACCAATGGATAATATACTGTATTATTTACACATACATAACCAGCAGCTGTTAAAAGAGTTACTCAGCCCTTATCAAAGCACAATCCAAAAACAAAAAAAACAAAAAACAGCGCTAATAGGTATGTATAAATTATTTTATTACCATTAACAACACATATATAAATTTAAAATATATTAAAACTGTTAGAAGCGTGCCGGTTATAAACAACATGCATATTAGCTGCACAAAAGAACTCATGCAAACGCACATGTATTATTCAATTAAGCTCTGGTGCAAAAATTTGTGCAATTGTAAGTAGATCATTAGTTCATGAGTCCCACATGTTTGAACTCCATGCAATTCAGATGGACTGTTATGCTAGCATTTTAATGCCCAGATGGTAACCACCAAATTGATCCAACTAAATGTCAGTTTTGTTAGTGGATTAATAAGCAGAAGCCTTGCAATTAGTAGTTTCTACAGCACATGGGCATAGTAGATGTTAGTATCAGCTGCACAGTACGCCCCACTTCAAATTATGCGTGGAAACTGCCTCCCGGCTCCTGGTGCCTTCAGAGATGTCTCTGAGGAAGCCGCCGAGTTGCTAAGAGGCGGAGAAACACGTAAGACGTCTACAGCGTGTCCGGTACCGGCAATTTGGACTTTATAAACAGCCTTATCAAAGCCCCAATTTGGACACTCCGGATATGGCACCTTTAATGTGCTGAAGGCACCAGGAGCCGGGAGGCAGTTTCCACGCATTATTGGAAGTGGGGCGTACTGTGCAGGTGATACTAACATCTACTATGCCCATGTGCTGTAGAAACTACTAATTGTAAGGCTTGTGCTTATTAATCCACTAACAAAACTGACATTTAGTTGGATCAATTTGGTGGTTACCATCTGGGCATTAAAATGCTAGCATAACAGTCCATCTGAATTGCATGGAGTTCAAACATGTGGGACTCATGAACTAATGATCTATTTACAATTGCACAAATTTTTGCATCAGAGCTTAATTGAATAATACATGTGCATTTGCATGAGTTCTTTTGTGCAGCTAATTTGAATGTTGTTTATAACCGGCACGCTTCTAACAGTTTTAATATATTTTAAATTTATATATGTGTTGTTAATGGTAATAAAATAATTTATACATACCTATTAGCGCTGTTTTTTGTTTTTGCACTATAATGTTAGGAACCTGTCTGATGAGATCACAG
The DNA here is from genome assembly GCF_028390025.1 of Pseudophryne corroboree. Taxonomy (NCBI): domain Eukaryota; kingdom Metazoa; phylum Chordata; class Amphibia; order Anura; family Myobatrachidae; genus Pseudophryne; species Pseudophryne corroboree. The sequence continues at coordinate 138,373,934 of NC_086447.1, forward strand.
TGATGATGGTGGGCAGGCTCATATATTGGACAATGTATGCCAAGAACCTCGGATATGATGGAGTATTACATTTATTATAATTCTAATTGTATGGTGCACCTGCGCTTTTGTTCCTATATTTTTCAATTAAAGCCTGCAAAATGGCAGTTAGTAGTTGATTGGCTGGTACTTTATTTCTCTCCATTTTATCACTCTCCAAGGCTTAGTACATCTCCCCATAAGTGAGAAAGGTTATGCTGCCAGGTCCACATTTGTTGTGCTGATTGGGGATCAGGTAAATAGACAGATATGTTCACTGGACACATGATGAGTGAGGAGATCTTGAAGTTGTTTGTAATAGAGTTGTTTTGATTATTGCGACTTTCTGGCAGAGAGGTTTTGGTTGTGGGTTGCAGTTATGTGTTGAAAAACCTATTGGTTGTGGAGAAGCACTGCCATCAATAGACATGGTAGATGTTGGGTAATACTGATCAGGATGGTAGACCAGATATCAAAAGTCTTGAGTTAAGGCCCATATAGATGGGCCGATGCGGTAGAGATGTGTGCTGAGCTAACTGCATGCAGGTCAATCTAGCACCAGCGATAGCGATGCGCGGGGCTGCGCATCGCTATCGCTGTAGGGGGGTACACACAGAGCGATAATGCTCAAATTCTAAGCAATCTAGTCAGATTGCTTAGAATATCGCTCCGTGAGTACCCCCCTTTAGAGCACGATCCCTCAATAAAAGATTCTGATATGCCCCTTAGAATTTGATCGTATGACCTTGTGGACTAGAGACAAGTGCTTCAGCCAGTTGAGCCATAGCGTATACATTTTGTTTAGTGTTTGCTTTTATGTATATTTTTGGGAAAAAGATATGGTTAAGAGAAAGATGATTTATGTGATTTTACAAATGTGTCCCTTGGACTGTCCTGCAGGCTATGGGTATACAAGGCAGAAAGTGAAATCATCCAGTACTGGTGAAATTACCCTTTCTTGGGATTGTGCCTGAATCTGCTGCTGTTTATCTAAAGATTCTAAAGGAATTCTCTAGATTTCCTTATATAACATTCTTAGAGGAACAGTCAGAGGTATTGTTGCCACTAACAACCACATGCTGTTCCCATAGAACTGGACTTATTCACTGGTACTTAGGTGGCCATCTAATATCTACACTGTTTTGACTACTCTGATCTCTCCAGTCATGACCTTGGCATGTTTCCAATTTTTTAAATAAATTGTGACATTCTATTATTTAGAATAAGAGGATACAACTTTATGTTTAAGTTGCTTATGCCAAGCGAAAAATCATCACCTGCTAGGCAGCTTGATGTGTTATTTAATTGATTTTCTTTGCTTTATAAATAGTGGTGCTAAACATGAAGAACTGTCAAACTGAAAAAGTTAGTGAACCATGGAGTCACGGAAACATATTTCCTGATTTTATAACATTGCAATGTATTCAGATTCATTTTTGGTTTTGGATTTCTTGAAAATTGTGGCACAGCAGTATAAAAAAGTAAAAAAAATAATTCTAATGAAAGGTTTGATATCTGCTGAATTGATGATTTAAAAAAAATTATTCTCTTTATTTATATTGGTAGTACACAATGAAAATACAATAGCAGACAGTGGAACAGTCGCAACAGAATGTCTAACAAAGAAAATCAAATATCTGTATAAAATAGATATAGATGTTGTGACTAAAAATAAAAGTGATACAGATAATAGATAGAAATATATATTTTCAAATATAAGTACAAAACAACATAGGTCAAAAGAGACATCATCAAACTACCAGTTTTTATATTTTTTGATACATGTGAACCAGTAAAACATACACATAATTCCAATTTAGACTAGAGTCTAAGAAAAATAATTATAAAGAAAATGGGGAGGAGAGAAAAATTAAAAAGTAAATGAAGTAAAAATAAAAATAATAATAATTATTAACCCAAACTAGGTAGACTGCGATTAAAGTGAGAGAACCGTGGTGTCCAAACGTCATGGAATTTGGCTACAGTGTCATGGAGAAGGGCAGTAATGTACTCCATGGAAGCAGTGTACCAAACCTTATTAATTAAGGCTACAATAGAGGGCGCAATGGGCTGCTTCCAATTCGAAGCTATAAGCATTTTGGCAGCATTAAAAACATGTCCACAGAGCTTATCAAAAGGTTTTGACAACTCCGGAACTTGTAAGAAAAGCAGTGCATGAAGGGGATCTTTAGGAGGCACGGAGGTGGCGAGACTACCCAGTAATAGCATGACATTGTCCCAATATTCTGAAATAAGGGGGCATTCCCATCATATGTGAAAAAGGTACCTTTGTTACCGCAATTATGCCAACATACATCTGAGGACATTTGATAAATAGATTGTAGCTTTTCAGGAACCAAATACCATTGAGTATAAATTTTATATGAATTCTCTTTCAAGTTTGCATTAATAGAAATCTTAGCCACTCTCTGACGGATGACAGACCATTCTTCAACTTCTAAGCTTTTCCCTAGATCTTTTTCCCAAGCCGCTTCAAAAGGTTATTTGGTTGTGGAGGATAAAGAGTCTAACATAGAATATAGAATATAGATAGCTCCCCATCATTCCGGGTCGTATGTACATAAACGTTCAAAATGGTAGAAGTCTCTAAATGTTCATGAATTACTGAGGAAATGAATAAAGCTGACTATCTGCATATATGCAAACTGGTGGTTAGCGTGCATACCAAATTTCAGGCATAAATTGTCAAAAGTTCAAGGAGCAAAGCTTCCCGAAATGTGCTTCTACAAAAGGGTGAATATATGTACCTAAGCAGCCCATAGAGAATTGAGGGTGTCTCCATAGAGGTGTCAGAGGCGAGGGATATGGACCCAAGTTCAGCCGTTTTTTTAAACTATCCCAAACCCTCAGTGTCGCTCTATCACAAGGAATTGCACAAGTGGAGGCTGGTCTCAGACAAGGGGGAAGCCAGGGAAGAAATCCCACGTGGTGATCAACAATGAGATCGCTTTCTAAGCTTACCCACTTTTTAGTACTCATATCCACATGCCATCACATAATGTGACTTAGCTGAGTGGCGTAATAATATCTTTCGAAGATAGGGAGGCCGAGACCTCCATTAGTCACAGATTTAGCCAAACATTGTCTACGATTACGAGGTTTCTTACCCATCCATATAAATTTGCCACAAAGTGTTTGTATTGTATGAAGAAATTTGGTAGGCACATTAATAGGAATAGATAAAATTATCTTGGCAAGATGTTCATCTTGACAGAATTAATGCGTCCTGTCCATGAGATACAAAGGGGAGCCCATTTAGTTCAATCTGATTGGATGGAATGCAAAAGAGGAATATAATTGGCCTTGTACAGGTGGTCATATTCTTTTGGAATTTGGATGCCCAAATATTTAATCGATTTTGGTCACCATAAGTATGTAAATTCACGTTCCAAAAGAGTCAAATCAGAGGGAGCAAGGTGAAATGCCTTTGCTTCTGACTTAGTCCTATTAATCTTGTACCCAGAATATGTGCCATACAAAGCCAATTTGTCTTACAAAGTAGAACGATAGGTCAGAGGAGAGGACAATGTCAACAGCACGTCGTCCGCGAACAACGACAATTTATAAACAGACTTCGCAACTGAAATGCCTTTAACGTCAGGGTTGTTTAAAATTTTAGCTGCCAGAGGTTCTATACTTAAAGCATATAGCAGGGGGGAAAGCAGGCAGCCATGTCTAGTCCCATTACTCAAATCAAACGACAGCGAAGAAAGCCCATTGACAGATACAGTAGCTGTAGGATTGCAATATAAAGCTTGTATTGCAGTGAGGAAGTCACCGCAAAGACCATAAGATTGCAAAGCCTGAAACATAAAAGGCCAAGTTAATCTGTCAAAGGCTTTCTCCATGTCTAAAGAAAGCACAACAGCAGGTAGTTTTAGTTGATTAACATGAGCAATGAGATTGACGGTTCTGCGGATGTTATCGAGAGCCTGTCTGGATGGTACAAAACCAACCTGAACTGCATCAATTAATTGTTGCAGGTATAAATTTTGTCTTTGTGCTAAGATCATTGCAAATAATTGAAGATCCGCATTAATTAGAGAAATTGGTCTTTAATTAGTACAACAAGTAGTATCCTTCTGGGGTTTAGGAATAACAATGACGACAGATTTTAAAGTATTAACATGGAAGCGTTCTTGCATCATCTTATTGAAAAGAGAAAGCAAGTGAGGCATCAGTAGTCCCAAAAAAGATTTATAATATGATGCTGGAAGCCCATCAGGACCTGGAGCTTTAGATGTTTTTTGCGATTTTAAAGCCGCGTCTAATTCTTCAGCAGTAATAGGGAAATTGAGCTTGGAAATAGAAGAATGACTCAGTTTAGGCAAACTACAAGAATCTAACTAAGCTTATATAGCTGAGGAGTGTGGAACCTGTACAGGGTCCCCTTCCTGAAGGTTGTATAAAGATTTATAAAATGCATAAAAGGAGTCGTTTATAACAACGGGGTCGTAGCTCAACTGACCAGTTTTAGCACGAATCTCTGTAACAGTTTGAGATGCCCGTATAGTTCGCAATTTAGATGCCAACAATGTATCTGATTTATTGCCTTTCTCATAAAATTTCTGTTTGAGCCACCAAAGAGATTTCTCAGTTTATTCAGCTAATAAAGACTGGAGCTCACCTCTGACACTCTGTATTTGTTTGTAAAGCGAGGGGGAATGCGTAGTCTTATGAGTATGTTCGAGTTGTTCTAGTTGGTTAGTAAGGTCAGTGATCTTTAGCGTTTGTTGTTTCTTCCTATGGGAAGAGTGTTTTATGATCGCGCCATGAATCACAGCTTTGTGTGCTTCCCAAATTGTAGAAGACCGTATATCACAGGACATGTTAAGTGTGAAATACTCCTCAATCTGGGAGCGAATATGGTCTCTGAATGTGGGAATATGAAGAAGAGTTCGTTAAGTCGCCAAGAAGGGTGACCGCGGGGTGTGCGGATGGGGTCAAATGAAAACTTTACAATTTAGTGATCCCAACCAGACTTTAGGTATTAAATCTACAGCTTCTAAAACTGACAGCACCCCGCTGCAACTCATAAGCATATCAATATGGGAATATGAATCATGTGGATGCGAGGAGAAAGTGTAGTCTCGAGAAGTCGTATGGTGAGCCCACCAAGTGTCGAAGAGACCAGCCTCAGCCATGTGTCTTCGAAGCGCACCCGAGAGGTGACATTGAGGGAAATTGTGCCTAGGACAAGATCTATCCAAATCCACTGACAAAATGGAGTTAAAATCTCCTCCCAATATAACCATACCTCTATGTAATTTTTGCAACTCTGTAAATAGTGATCAAAAGAACCTAGATTGGCCCATGTTGGGGGCATATAGATTAACTAAGGTGCGTATTTGGTGACCTATCTGACAGACCAGTATAATATATCTACCATCAGTGTCATATTTAGTCAAAATCGTTTTAAAGGGGACTGAGGAACGAACCAAAATGGCCTCACCATTTTTTTAAAGAAGAGTGGTTAGAATATTCTACAGTTGGGTACCTACGAGACTCTAAGTAAGGGTGGGATCCTTTTTTTAAATGAGTTTCCTGAAATATAAGATCTCCATGGTTAGCATTAATGGTCCTATACAAGAGCAACCTCTTTTGATGGGTGTTAAGCCCCTTCACATTAAGCGACAATACAGTAATGGGCATCTGAAATGAGGGAGAGATACAATTATGTAGTAACAACTGTAGGGTATGGAATATTGCACTGCCTGGTGAAAAGGAAAAAAAAGATAGAAAGGTAAAAAAAAAGGGGGGAGAGGGCGGATTAAGGGGAAACTGAGAAAGAAAGACTTCTCAACCGGAAGTCAAAGGTTCACATTGGGTCAGCCCTTGGGGGGAAAAAGGGAAAATTCACCCCAAATCCTAGTGGGCTTAAATTTCTGGGAGTACGTATAAGAAAAAAAATAGTCAAAGTCAATAGTGAGGGAAACAACTTTACAGTATACCTCACACTAGTCCCACTGAGTAGAGGTGGGTGGTGGAAAGGTAAGAAAAGACCAATCACCGTCCAGCCGGAAATATGTGAAACATAAAAATTCTTTCAACTAGCCACTTTACCCGTATATTAAGATAAGCAGATGTAACACAGTAACATAAACAACCATAATTGCTATTGTAATACAGAGAGGGCAATTTAAAAAAAAAGTATGGATGACAGCCTGGAAAGGGTGTCCGGCATGCCCTCACATTGTCAAAATAAAAAAGTATGGAATCTAAACTCTAAGTGTTGAACAAACGGAACAACAAAAACACCAAGGACATGAGGCAGGAACAAGGAACCTGGGGCCCATAACTTAAATGCAATATACATCAAAGTGAATGGCAATATCCAACATCATAATTATTTAAAAAAGGAGCACAGGAGGTGTTCAGGTAGTCGGATCATCCTGATGTTGTAAGGAAGGATTCAATCCACCTCCTGTAAGCTTGAGCTTGTGAAGAAGGGTATTACCCTCTTCAGAAACTCTCATGCAAATCGGCCATCCATTAAAATCCACAATCAAGTGGAAAGGGACTTTAAGACATATCCATTGTCCCGCAGAGTCTTGGTAACTTCTTTAAGTTGCCGTCGTTTGAAGATAGTAGAGGGAGCCAAATCTTGAAGTATCTGAAGATGGAAATCTTTGAAGATAATATGCGAAGAACCTCTGCTGCTGGCGACAATTAAATCCTTAGTCTTAAAGGACAGAAATTTCAAAATAACATCCCTAGGTGGGTAACCATCTTTAGGCATCGGACATAAGGCCCTTTGGGCCCGTTCAATAAGCAGAGAGTGATCCGGGAGGTCAGGGACCATCATCAGATAAGGTTCTAAATTCCGAGAGGTGACAGATTCAAGAATGTTGCGAATTCGGAGGTTATTTCTCCTTTCTCTGTTTTCTAAATCCTCGTTCTTATCACGAAGGGAAGCAAGTTCTCTATAAAGGTAGTCTACATCCTTGGAGACTTTGTGTAGGCCTTTGATATTAGATTCCATCTTAGACTCCACTGATGAGATACGACCGGTTAAAGTGGCAATTTCAGATTAAATATCAGCAGAGACATGTTGAAAGTTAGCATTAAGGAATTTAATCAGGTCAGTGATCATAGTTTGAATATCACTTTTAGTAGCATAAACAGGAGCAGGGGAAGAGCCCACCAATCACATATTCACTGGAGAGGCTGGTGGAGAGTCAGATGATTGACAAGGGTCAGCACGAGATAAGTGTTGTATAATCCCCTGTTGGTTGCCTCTCTTCACTTTAGGAGCCGACTTGCTCATTTTGTATAACAAGGACCAAACAGCAATGCGGGTGTGGTGAGAGAAATTCCGGTTGGACTAGAGGGGTATAAAGCTAGCACACAGTCTGTTGAAGAAAGCTGAGCGAGTATTCAGAAAATCAGCCTGGCAGCCTGAGCATCTCCAAACAAATAAGCCCAGAAGAATGAATTGCTGTCAAAAGTTAAGTAATAAGAACGGAGCCCCACAGCGTGAGTGGACAAGCTACAGATCCATAAATGCAAAATGAGAGGCAATGGATACAGTAATCAATGTGATTGGGATAGCAGCAAGCGTCCATTAGGGGGTTCGCTAGGGTCACAGGTTTCCGTGCTGTAATCAGACATACAACTGCAATATTGCTGTAGTAACTAAAATTAAATTAGCAGAGTCCCCACATTTATAAAAGCAATACAGAGAATGGCTTGACCTGTTGAGCCCAGTGGTATGTAGGGAGTGAGTTATGGGGCCAGCATAAAAAGGAAAGGAAAAGTGCTCCAGTCATCTATAACATCAGCCAGCTATGAGAACTGTGGCTGTGGGGGTGGGGTGGGGCAGTGGGATATACAGCAAATAATTTTCCCTGTGCAGAGTTGGAAGAGCAGGAGGCATGGCTCCATGGAGGGTGTTTGTAACATGGAGTGAGAAACAGGTCTGGAGCTCCTGAGAAGAAACAGGTAAGAGCACTGTGATCCTGTTCACCTGCCATGGACAGCGGGATGCAGGGTGTACCACCCACTTGAGCGCCCACTGCCGCCAGGCTGTAGCACTCCGGCGCCGAACACAGCTTCACCCGCGGCAGTGAGGGGAATCAGGCACTCAGGACGCAGCCCCGCAGTGGGTGATTCGGCTGCACCGCAATGTCCTCTGGAGTTCCACACACTCTCATAGTTGTGAGGCGCCCGAGCAGGTCTCCACTTCAGGTCCCAGCTCCACACATGTCAGCAGGCCACAACCCACAGAGGGATAGGAGATGCCTCCTGGCTCTGCGACCACCACTGTCAGGTAACTGGTGAGGGAGAAGCTCTGTGCACAGCCCTTAGTGTGGCTGTACAGGCTGTGTGGGCAATAAAAATAGGTATTAGGAGCGAAATAGTGAGGAGCTCAGGCTTCATGCCTCCTCACTAAGCTGCTGCCAGGCCACGCCCACCCTGAATTGATGATTTTTAATTGATTATTCATTAACATTTAAAAAAGAAAAGAGAATTTAGGAAGAAATTACTAGAAAAGTAAAAAGAAAGAATCCTAACATGAGGTTTGTTATTGAAAAGTATATCTAATGTAATTGCAAATTAATCCATGCAGCAAATCACAGGCCTCAAGAGTCAGGACAATACAATAGATTCAAATGGCCTTGCAAGAGTCAATGCTCCTAAAATACAGCCCATAATGAAAAGTGGTGCACAATGGAATTGCACAGTTTATACCAAGCACTTCAGTGTCAGGAACTGCCACTTTTGTGGATGAAGTGCTTGGTTTGTTTGGACCCCCAGAGAAGACACTTTTGTGGTTTGGGTAAACAAAGCTACAGTACCAGTGGGCTTAAGGCAGTTAACCATGTTGTTATTCACATTTGGAACATGTCAGACTCATCATCATTCTCATCATCACCCTCCTCACTGTTGTTACTATCATCATCGTCTTCACACAATGGGGGTAATTCCAAGTTGATCGCAGCATGATTTTTGATAGCAATTGGGCAAAACCATGTGCACTGCAGGGGGGGGGGCAGATATAACATTTGCAGAGAGAGTTAGATTTGGGTGGGTTATTTTATTTCTGTGCAGGGTAAATACTGGCTGCTTTATTTTTACACTGCAAATTAGATTGCAGATTGAACACACCCCACCCAAATCTAACTCTCTCTGCACATGTTATTTTTGCCTCCCCTGCAGTGCACATGGTTTTGCCCAATTGCTAACAAAAATCCTGCTGCGATCAACTTGGAACTACCCCCAATATTAGCTCATCCCCACTGGTCTCCACCATTGCAGAAGAAGTTTGTTGTAATTGGTTTCACTAGTCTTCCTCATAGATTTGTAATTAATTTTAATGAACATCAGTTTTTCCACTTATTTTTTTAAGTAGCTGATGCTCAACTGCTTCTTATTATTTTACAGGTTTTTTAGATTTTGATAAATAATACAGACATATAGGCAGTATGTAACAGGCAGGCACCCAGTAACAAAACCCAGGTGATAATATAGTATATATGCTGTGTCACTGTTAATAAGCGATTCTATTTTTTTTTATAAACAAGAAAAAAATACTATTATTTTTTTGAATTTTTTTTCTAATAACAGCCACAACAACAAAAAGTCTGCCCAGGCTCATGCACAAGTGACAAGCAATAATGCAGAATAATTTCCTTTATCAGAAAAGTGCAGGTTCAATGTAACAAATAAGACTGTTTTTTTTCTTTTTTCTTAAATTGTTTTCTCTTACGTCCTAGAGGATACTGGGGTTCCATTTAGTACCATGGGGTATAGACGGGTCCACTAGGAGCCATGGGCACTTTAATAATTTGATAGTGTGGGCTGGCTCCTCCCTCTAAGCCCCTCCTACCAAACTCAGTTTAGAAAATGTGCCCGGAGGAGCCCGTCACGCTTATGGAAGCTCCTGAAGAGTTTTCTACATTTATGTTATATGTTTGTTATTTTCAGGCTGGTTATCATCAGCCTGCCTGCTTTGTGGTACTTAGGGGGGGGGAAAACTTCTTGAAGGGTTAATGGTCCTGTTCCCCGCTGACAGGACACTGAGCTCCTGAGGGAACTATTCGCAAGCCCCACAATGGCGAGCGTACATTCTCGCAGCACGCTGCCACCCCTAACAGAGCCTGAAGAATGAAGAGTGGTGAGTACTAAGCCAGCTAGCGGGTCACCAGCCATTATGGCGGCATGAGGGTATGGAGACACACAGCTTCTTACCAGTGCGGAATGTGTCTCCAGACACAATACACAGCTGCGTCTCAGTACACTGTACACAGTACCCACACTGGCAAAAATAGCCTTAAAACATTTTTCTCTCCATTTTAAGCACCAGATTACCTCAGCCAGTATTTAAAAAAAAAGTGGGAAGACCGCACGCCATTGAAGGGGCGAGGCCTTCACTATGAGTGAATCCAGCAGCTCAACAGCACCATTTTCCCTCTGCAGTTGACACAGACGCTGACTGACAGGGTCACGCAGCTCCTCCGGACAGACTTCTGATTACCTCAGTGGTACCAGGGGGTCATAGCAGGGGAAGAGCGATTATTAGTGTACTAAGTCCCCTATCAGGGTACTTAGTCTGCAACCCGGCTAAGCTTGGCATTAGCGATAAGGGCGCAGTGGGGGCTGGCTCCAAATAACTCTGTGTCTCTGAGAAGGGCTCTTTATGTATTAATTGTGCTTAACCTTTTTTTTGTGTGTGTGTGCAGTCACATTTATATTATGTCAGGCAAAGAGTGTGTTGCTTGTACAGTGGAGAGTTCCTCTTCACCAGGGGGCTCACTACTGGGTACTCAGGGCAGTGCACCTTCCCAGAATAGTGGGGCTGAACCGGAGTTGGTTAATTATATTAATGGAATGATCTCAAATATTTCTACAAAACTATCCTGCAATGAGAAAGAGATGCAATACTTAAGACAGACTGTGGATAAGTTTATGAATAGAGACTCAGTCCCCGAACCAGCGTCTCAATCCCCTCCCATTTGTCTGCAAAAACGATCTCTGGCCCATATCCTGCAGTCTGACTCTGACACTGACGGGTCAGACATGAAGGAGGGTGAGGTGGATTTGGATGGGGGGATGCTACTCTGTCACAGGGAATAGAGGCTCTTATAGAAGCTATCAGAGATGTTCTGCAAATTCTTGATAAGGTGTCAGAGGAGTGTGAGGAATCTTATTTTAATGTAAAAAAGAAGTCCTCACTTTTCCTGCGTCAAAGGAATTGAATACACTTTTTGAAGAACCGTGGGTTAAGCCTGATAAGAAATTTCAAATCCCTAAAAGGTTGCTCTCATCTTTTCCTTTGCAGGATAGGAAAAAATGGAAAATCTACCAATAGTGGATGCATCAGTCTCTAGGCTGTCACGAAAAATTGTATTGCCTGTCCCTGGTGCAGCCTCCCTAAAAGATGCGGCTGATCGTAAAATTGAGACTACACTCAAATCATTGTACACAGCTGCTGGGGTGGCCCAGAGACCCACTATTGCATGTGCGTGGATCACAAAAGCCATTGAGGGGTTAGATTCCTTGTCTAGGGTGGATGTTGTTTTACTCCTGCAGCATATTCAGGACTCTGCGAACTATATGGTGGAGGCCTTAAAAGAGATAGGTTTGCTTAATGCACACACCACCGCTATGGCAGTGTCAGCACGCAGGGGCTTGTGGCTACTCCAGTGGACTGCTGTTGCGGACTCCAGGAAAGGCATAGAAGGCCTACCATTCACAGGAGAGGAGTTTGGTGACAATCTAGACAGATGGATCTCCAAAGCTTGTGCCGGTAAGTCTACATATCTTCCTTCCACAGCTCCCCCATCCAGGAAAGTGTATTCAGCTTCAAATTTAAAGTCCTTTTGGACAGCCAAGTTTAAGGGAAAATCCAGAGGTGCTTCAACGGCCTCCAGAGGTGCAAAAAGTAAACCAAGCAAACCAGCAATTGCAGGTGCTCAGGAACAGAGCTCAGGCTTTGCTTCCTCAAAGCCTTCAGCATGACGGTGGACTGCGATGCCTGGAGGACTGTCACGTGGGAACCCGACTAAAATTCTTCAGTTACATCTGGTCAAGTTCGTGCCGGGATCCCTGGGTCATAGATCTTATTTCCCAGGGCTACATACTGGAGCTCCAAGAGCTCCCACCTCACAGATTCTTCAAATCAGGCTTACCAGCTTCAAAAGAGGCAAGTATATCTTTACAGCAGGCCATTCAAAAACTGGTACAGACTCAGTACATTGTTCCAGTTCCACCTCATCTGCACAACAAGGGGTACTATTGCAACTTGTTTGTAGTACCAAACCCAGAAGTTTCGGTATGACCAATTCTGAACCTCAAGTTCTTGAACCCATTCTTAAGAGTGTTCAAGTTCAAGATGGAGTCTCTGAGAGCGGTGATCTCAGGTCTGGAGGAAGGGGAATTCCTAGTGTCTCTGGATATCAAGGATGCATACCTTCACATTTCGATCTGGCCACCTCATCAGTTTGCACTGGAAGACTGTCACTACCAGTTCCAGGCCCTGCCATTTGGTCTTTCCACGGCACCGAGGGAGTTCACCAAAGTGATGGCAGAAATTATGTTTATACTCCACAAGCAGGGAGTGAACATATTTCTGTACCTGGACGATCTTCTGATAAAGGTGCTGTCCAGGGAAAGGTTGCTGGACAGCATTGGACTCTCAACCAAACTTCTCCAGGATCACGGGTGGATTCTGAACCTTCCAAAATTTCACCTAGAGCCAACACGGAGGCTCCCATTCCTGGGAATGATACTGGACATGGAGTTGCAGAAGTGTTCCTTCCGTTGGAAAATGCATTGGTAATCCAGTCAATGGTTTGGGATGTCCTCAAGCCAACTCAGATATATGTGCATCTATGCATTCACCTTCTGGGGAAAATGGTGGCCTCTTACAAGGTGCTTCAATACGGAAGGTTTCACGCAAGACCCTTCCAGCTTGATCTGTTGGAAAAATGGTCCGGATCGCATCTTCACGTGCACCAGAAGCCAGGATCTCCCTTCTGTGGTGGCTACAGATTTCTCACCTCATCGAGGGTCGGGGGTTCGGAATTCAGGACTGAATCCTGTTAACCATGGACGCAAGCCTCAGAGGTTGGGGAGCAGTCACCCAGGGGGTGCAGTTTCAAGGAAGATGGTCAAGTCAGGAAGTAATCCTTCCAATCAACATTCTGGAACTCAGGGCCATATACAATGCCCTTCTGCAAGCCTCTTACCTTCTTCATGATTGGGCCAGTCAGGTCCAGTCGGACAATGTGACGGCAGTGACATACATAAACTGACAGAGCAGAATGAAAAGCAGAGCGGCAATGTCAGAGGTGTCAAGAATTCTTCTCTGGGCTAAAAAAAATGCTGTGGCATTGTGAGCAGTCTTCATTCCGGGAGTAGACAACTGGGAAACAGACTTCCTCAGCAGACACGACCTGCACCCAGGGGTCTGGGGCCTTCACCCGGAAGTGTTCAGGTGTTTGACATGTCAGTGGGGATATCCACAAATCGACATGATGGCCTCTCATCTCAACAAGAATCTCAAGCGGTATTGTTCCAGGTCGAGAGCCCCACAGACAATGGCGGTAGACGCTCTGACAACTCCATGGGTCTATCAGATGATGTACGTGTTTCCTCCACTTCCCCTGATCCCAAGAATTCTCAAAAGAATAATAAGGGAAGATGTTCAAGCAATACTCATTACTCCGGACTGGCCAAAAAGGGCCTGGTACGCGGACCTTCTGGAGATGCTCATCAAAGATCTGTAGCCTCTACCTCTTTGCGAGGATATTCTGCAACAGGCCCCATCCATCTATCAGGACTTACCGTGGCTACGTTTGACGGCATGGAAGTTGAACGGCTGATTCTAGCCAGAAGAGGAATCCCCATACAAAGTTATCCCAACTATGAGCCAAACCAGGAAGGGGTAACGTCTAAATATTACCACCGTATTTGGAAGAAATACGTCTCTTGGTGTGAGAGCAGAACTTATTCTGTGGTGGAATTTCACCTGGGACGTTTCCTGCTTTTTATGCAGGCAGGTTTGGATGTGGGCCTACGTCTGGGCTCCATAAAAGTCCAGATTTCGGCCTTGTCCATTTTCTTTCAGAAACAGTTGGCTTCTCTTCCTGAGGTTCAGACGTTTTTGAAAAAAGTTCTGCGCATTCAACCCCCCTTTGTGCCTCCCACGCCACTTTTGGATCTCCATTTGGTGCTGCAATTTCTCCAATTGGACTGGTTTGAACAATTGCAGGAGGTGGACATAAAATATCTTACATGGAAGACCGTCACACTGTTGGCCTTGGCTTCAGCAAGACATGTGTCGGAGCTGGGGGCTTTGTCTCACAAGAGCCCCTATTTAATTTTCCATGAGGACAGAGCTGAACTCAGAACTCATCAGCAATTTCTTCCGAAAGTGGTGTCTGCGTTTCACATCAACCAACCTATTGTGGTTCCAGTTATCACCGACACTTCCGCTACTTCAAAGTCTTTGGATGTTGTGAGGGCTTTGAAGGTTTACGTAAAGAGGACAGCTTGTCACAGGAAATCCGACTCGCTGTTCATTCTATATGATCCCAATAAAATTGGGTGTCCTGCTTCAAAGCAGACAATTGCACGCTGGATCAGGCTCACTATCCAGCATGCTTATTCCACGGCAGGTTTGCCGGTTCCAAAATGTGTACAGGCCCACTCTACTATGTCAGTGGGTTCTTCTGGGGCGGCTGCCCGAGGTGTCTCAGCTTTACAGTTCTGCCGAGCGGCTACTTGGTCTGGTTCGAACATGTTTGCTAAGTTCTGCAAGTTCGATACTTTAGTCTCTGAGGACCTTCAATATGGTCAATAAGTACTGCAGGAACCTCAGCTCTCTCCCTTCCGGTTTGGGAGCTTTGGTACATCCCCATGATACTAAACTGAACCCCAGTATCCTCTAGGACGTAAGAGAAAATAGGATTTTAATTACATACCGGTAACTCCTTTTCTCGTAGTCCATAGAGGATACTGGTCGCCAGCCTGTTGCTTCATTTTTCCTGTTACTTAGTTAAGTATTGTTGGTTCAGCTGTTGCTGTTCCTGTTTAAAGTTGGGTTAGCATAGCTTTCCTCTTTTGTGTGTGCTGGTTCGGAATCTCACCACTATCTTTATCTATCCTTCTCTCAAAGTATGTCCGTCTCCTCGGGCACAGTTTCCTAGACTGAGTCTGGTAGGAGGGTCATAGAGGGAAGAGCCAGTCCACACTATCAAATGCCCATGGCTCCTAGTGGACCCGTCTATACCCAATGGTACTAAATAGAACCCCAGTATCCTCTACGGACTATGAGAAAAGGATTTACCGGTAGGTAATTAAAATCCTATTTTTGCAACACCACACATAGGGGGTCATTCCAAGTTGTTCGCTCTGTATTTTTTTCTCGCAACGGAGCGATTAGTCGCTAATGCGCATGCGCAATGCCCGCAGTGCGACTGCGCCAAGTAAATTTGCTATGCAGTTAGGTATTTTACTCACGGCATTACAAGGTTTTTTCTACGTTCTGGTAATCGTAATGTGATTGACAGGAAGTGGGTGTTTCTGGGCGGAAACAGGCCGTTTTATGGGTGTGTGCGAAAAAACGCTACCGTTTCTGGGAAAAACGCGGGAGTGGCTGGAGAAACGGAGGAGTGTCTGGGCGAACGCTGGGTGTGTTTGTGACGTCAAACCAGGAACGACAAGCACTGAACTGATCGCAGATGCCGAGTATGTGTGGAGCTACTCAGAAACTGCTAAGAAGTGTCTATTCGCAATTCTGCTAATCTTTCGTTCGCAATTTTGCTAAGCTAAGATTCACTCCCAGTAGGCGGCGGCTTAGCGTGTGCAAAGCTGCTAAAAGCAGCTTGCGAGCGAACAACTCGGAATGACCCCCTTAGGGTCTAATTCAAGGTTGATTGCAAAATCTTCCTCTAATCAGCAAAACTATATGCACTGCAGGTGGGGCAGATATAACAGGTTGGTATGGTTATACCGGCGCCCATCATCCCAGCTGTCAGAATCTCAACAGCGGAATGCTGGGCACCGGAATGCCAGTCAGAATCTCGACCGCGGGATGCCGTGCGCTGGAGCGCTGCTCTATCTATTCTCCCTCCAGGGGTGTCGTGGACACCCCAAGTGGGAGAATAGGTGTCCATATCCCAGCGGTCGGGATCCCGCTATCAGTATGCTAAGCGCTGGCATCCCGACAGCCGGGATATTGAATGCATCCCGATATAAAATGTTATATTTGCCCCCCCCCCTACAGTGCACATGGGGCCTAATTCAGATCTGATCGCAGCATGGGTGGGTTATATTGTTTCTTTGCAGTGTAAATACTGCCTGCTTTATGTTTGCACACCCCACCCAAATCTAACTCTCTCTGCACACATTATATCTGCCCCCACTGCAGTGCACATGGGGGGTAATTCCAAGTTGATCGCAGCAGAATTTTTGTTAGCAATTGGGCAAAACCATGTGCACTGCAGGGGAGGCAGATATAACATGTGCAGAGAGAGTTAGATTTGGGTGGGGTGTGTTCAATCTGCAATCTAATTTGCAGTGAAAAAATAAAGCAGCCAATATTTACCCTGCACAGAAACAAAATTACCCACCCAAATCTAACTCTCTCTGCACGTGTTATATCTGCCTCCCCTGCAGTGCACATGGTTTTGCCCAATTGCTATCAAATTTGCTGCTGCGATCAGATCTATATTAGGCTCTAGGTTTTGCCCATTAGCGGAAGCTTTTGCTTTTGCAATCAACCTTGAATTAGGCCCATAGTTTGTATGCACTGCAGTGTGTGTGTTCACTCAGTAGCAGCTCTTGCCACGGGCAAGCAGGCTTTTTGCCCGGGATGCCGCTACCCTGAGGGCGCCGCCGCTGCCGTGGCAAGAGCCTCTACTCCTGATCCCCCCTCTGCCCAGCTGCAGCAGGCGCCGTGGGCTGTGTGGGCGCCCGCTGCAGCCGGTGTCGCTGACTGATACTAGAGGTCATTATTGACCCCTAGTGTCAGTGCGGCGCTGCTATGGGAGAGTCTCTCCCATAGAGAGTAGCTGGCAGCCAGAGACAGCAGTGGCAGCAGTCCGGAAGCAGGAGCGGGGCTGGTTAGTATTGTTTTTTTGTTAGTCTTTCTTGTTTGCAAGCGGCGCTACTACAGGGGGCACAACTACAGAGGGCACTGCTATGGGGGAACAGCTACTGGGGGCAAATCAACTGGGGGCAGAGCTACTGGGGGCACTACTACAGGGGCCACTGCTACTGGGGGCACAGCTACTGGGGGCACAACTACTAGGGGCACAACTACAGGGGGCACATACTGGGGTCTAATACTACAGGGGGCACTGCTACAGGGGGAACAGCTACTGGGGGCAAATCAACTGGGGACACAGCTACTAGGGGCACTACTACTGGGGGCACAGCTACTGGGGCAAATCTACAGGGAGCACAACTACTAGCGGCACAACTACAGGGGTTACATACTGGGGGCACTACTACAGGGGGCACTGCTACAGGGGGAACAGCTACTGGGGCAAATCAACAGGGGGCAAATTTACTGGGGGAAAATCTACTGTGGGCACAGCTGCTGGGGGTACAGCTACTGGGGGCACATCTACTGGGGGCACAACTACTGGGAGCACAGCTACAGGGGGCACAAGTACAGGGGGATAACTGTGGCCATGCCCCTTCCCTATGAAGAAGCCACGCCCCTATTGTTTACTGCGCTCCAACTCTATTTTACCTTTGGGGGGGCGCCACAGGAAACTTTCGTCCTGGGTGCCTCATGGTCTAGAACCGGCCCTGTGTGCACTGTACAGTGTGTGTGACAAACAATAATGATGCCTCCAGACACAGACAGCCAGTTGTCCTTACCAATTACCAGGCACCACTAAGTAGTATGTATTTTACAAATAAATAAAACCCTGAGTGCACTCCAGTCCTACATCTAATAGCTCCCTGGTGACACCTTGATGGTGTGTTGTTAAATGCTTATGGTATATATATATATATATATAAATAGAAACAGAAAGTTCAGCACTCACCAAAATAAGCTCACTTATCCTCACAACATCTAGGAATAAATGAATAAATGATGGGGGTTTAGTTAGTGAATTGGCCAATGCACGGAAGCCTGCACACCGCTCGCCAAGGTACCCCACCTTCATGCAGGTCCTACACTATCACAAAATAAAAACCTGGCAACTGTAACACACATAATATAACTGCAAATATGCCTACTTGGTTTAAGGTGTATCTGCCATGAACTCCATGGCTTTTAAAGGTACACTCGTCACCTGACACTGGCTGATAAATTACTGAAAGGCAGCTGACACAGGTTTAAGATAATAGGGGTGCATAAACAGAGCTTGTGGCCACAGTTAATGAGTTAACCAAGGATATATATATATATATATATATATATATATATTTTAACAACCTGCTCCAGCCTCCCACTCTGTCTCACACCCCCTCTCTGCTCTCCAGCTCAATCCCGAGGGAGGAACATTTAAATGTTATCCAAAACAGGCGAGACTCGACTCCGGGGAACAGTGCTGCGACTAAACATTTTAGCACTGTGTGCAAGAAACAGCATCATATTTAAAATAGGGGGAGTGCGTGCCCTAGACGCGCACCAAAAATATAGGGGTTTGGCTTCATGGGTAAGGGGCATGGCCACAAAATAATACCAATTCATATTACGCTGCACAGTAGTCTTCATTATTCAAATTACACCACACAGTAGCGCCACTTACACACATTACACCAGGTAGAGCCCCTTTTACACAGTATGGCAGGTAGAGTCCCTTTCACACATTATGCCAAGTAAAGCCACTGTCACACATTACACCAGGTAGAGTCCCCCTTTATACATTACGGCAGGTAGAGTCCCCTTTTATACATTATGGCAGGTAGAGTCCCGTTTTACACATTATGGCAGGTAGGGCTCCCTTTTACACATTATGGCAGCAGAGTCCCCTTTATTCACATTAGGTAACAGAGCCCCCTTTTTATACATTATGCAGACAGAGTCCTCCTTTTTACAGATTATGCAGACAGGGTCCCCTTTTTACACATTACGGGAGCAAAGTACCCCTTTTTACACATAATGGCAGCAGAGTCCCCCTTACACATTAGGCAGACAGAGTCCCTGTGTTTACACATAACGGCAGCAGAGTCCCCCTTTTTACACATTAGGCAGGCAGAGTCACCTTTTTACACATTACGTTATCTCTCCTAGAACACGAGGGCTGGGGTGACTAGGGGGAGCCGAGAGGATGAGGAGGGGGAGCTGCAGCGATGCCCGGCTACCTACTGTATGTGGGAAGAAGTAGCCGGGCAATGCACTGCAGTTGAGCAGTAACGGCAGGCGGGTGGCCGGTCGGACCCCACCATGCGACGGCAGAGGAATACCTGAGCTTTGACTTGGAAACAATCGGATCCCCTAAGTTCAGGGGTGTTCGGTATATGGAGAAAACAAATGGCACATCTCTAGCACAAAGTCATCTTATTTATAGTTTGCTCCATGTTTGATAGCAATTAATATTGGTGGTCATTCCGAGTTGTTCGCTCGCTAGCAGTTTTTAGCAGCCGTGCAAATGCTGTGCCACCTCCCACTGGGAGTGTATTTTAGCTTAGCAGAAGTGCAAACGAAAGGATCGCAGAGCGGCGGCATAATTTTTTTGTGCAGTTTTAGAGTAGCTCAATACCTACTCAGCGCTTGCGATGACTTCAGACTGTTTATTCCTGTTTTGACGTCACAAACACGCCCTGCGTTCGTCCAGCAATGCCTGCGTTTTTCAAGACACGCCTGCGTTTTTTCGAACACTCCCTGAAAACGGGCAGTTGCCACCCAGAAACGCCTACTTCATGTCAATCACTCTGCGGCCAGCAGTGCGACTGAAAAGCTTCGCTAGACCTTGTGTGAAACTACATAGTTCGTTGTAATATTACTTTGTGCATGCGCATTGCACCGCAAGCGCATGCGCAGAAGTGCCATTTTTTGCCTCATCGCTGCACAGAGAACAAATGCAGCTAGCGATCAACACGGAATGTCCACCATTGATCTTATGTTAAGCCTCCATGTTCTCTGTTTGAAATTTAAGCTTTAGACAAACTTGAACAATGTTTTGTTTTTAATTTGTTGCTTCGATTGTGTAACGTGTATGGGTCATTCAGTAACATGTTTGATAATAATACCTTGACAAGGGAAGAGGGTTTGTTTATTGACTAGCAGTACTGTAAGGACTTTAATGTAACAATATTGCATTACTGAGAATAATGAATCGCAGTTAAAGACAAATGAAAATCTGACAGTTTTGATGTGACATAATCCCTTAGGATGAATATTGGGTCCTAAGAGGGTGACTTTCCAGGGAAAATCTTGAGATGTGCAAACCTCAATTACCAGAGCTATGCATGTACTGTGTGATATGGATTTTTATGTGACTTAATAAAAAATCTGATTTGCTATTATTAGCCACATGAGCATAATTTACATACAGAATGTTGAGCCGTTTTGTTGGCAGCAAACAAAGTTGTCTTTGTGCCAAACAAATTATTTCCTTGTGGTTGTTGATTAGAATTTTTTTATTTGGAAGATGTCACTTTTTGGCAAAACGACTACAGTTCTACTTCTGTACACCATTTATTTTCCTTTTAATTTCTTGATCCAAAAGAAAAATCACAAGATGCTTTTATCAAAGGTCTGGACGTGTCTAGTTCTTTGATTACAATACATTGTCTTGGTGTATGTCAATGTTTGTAATTAGACTCATGCTAAGATATTGTGCATTGCTGTTAATGTCTACATCAACATCATCATGTAGAAGCTGAAAGACATTAAAGGCCTGTATTAGCCATGTTTAATGCTGATTGCATACAATTTTTTTCGCATTGTGCATGCACACAACTTGATGTCATATTGTGAGTAGTGATGTGCACCTATTTTTGATGGTTTGGGATTTGGTTTGGGTTCTAATTCGTCGTCTGGTTTTGGTTTTGGTCTAGTAAAAATGTCATGGCTGGTTTCAGTTTTGAATCTTGTTTACAAAATGTATCATCCAGTTTAGGCCAAAATGCTGCACCAAGGGGGTCATTCCGAGTTGATCGCTCGCTAGCTAGTTTTAGCAGCCGTACAAATGCTATGCCGCCGCCGCCCACTGGGAAGTGTATTTTAGCTTAGCAGAAGTGCAAACTCATGTGCAGCCGAGCTCTGCAAAAACAGTTTGTGCAGTTTCCGAGTAGCTCTGAACCTACTCAGCGCTTGCGATCACTTCAGCCTATTCATATCCGGATTTGACGTCATACACCCACCCAGCGAACGCCCAGCTATGCCTGCGTTTTTTCAGACACGCCTGCATTTTTGCAAACACTCCCTGAAAACGGTCAGTTGACACCCAGAAACGCCCCCCTCCTGTCAACCTTCTTTCAGTGCGACTGAAACTTCGCTAGAACCTGTGCACAACCACAATGGGCTTTGTATCCGTATGTTGCGCATGCGCATTGCGGAGCATATGCATGCGCAGAAATGCCGATCTTTAGCCTGATCGCTGCACTGCGAACAACGGCAGCTAGCGATAAACTCAGAATGACCCCCTAAATTTGCTGACAGAGTTAACAAAGCGACAGTGAGATGAGGCCTAGCGGCAAAAAGACAAAAAAAGATTTAAAAAACAATTGATTGATTTATTGATTATGGTAGGCAACTGTATGGTCCACAGCATCGATTAACTCAACATACACAAGTTGTTTATTTAAATAGAGCAATTCTTTTCCCCCCACAAATTACAACTCACAGTGGCAAATCACCCCGCTTGTATTTATTATGTCAAAAGTAAAAGAAGAATTAAAAAAAAGATTGACTGATTGTGGTAGGCATTGGCAACTATATGGTCCACTAGGTAAGATACTGATGTGAATGAATAATAGTTATTGTGAGTTGAAGCCTAGTGGCAAAAAGACAATAAAAAAAAAAAAAAAAATTGATTGATTGATTGATTGTGGTACGCACTGGCACATATATGGTCTTGATTGATTGATTGATTGATTGTGGTACGCACTGGCACATATATGGTCCTTATTCTCTGTGAGGTAAGGCCTAATGGCAAAAAGACAATAAGAGAAGAATCAAAAAATTATTGATTGATTGATTGTGGTGGGCAACTGTATGTTCCATATTCTCTGTGATGTGTGGCCTAGTGGTAAAAATAAAATAAAAGAAGAATTATAAAAAGATTGATTGATGGATTAATTGATTACGGTAGACAATCATAATCAAATATGGTCCACGTTATCGATATAGATGTACTTAACATACACAAGGGCCAATATTTACTAAAAAATCGAGTTTGTCCGATTTGTTTTTTTTTTTCAAAGTCCGAGGCTGTCCTCCCAATCCAAGGGCGGCGGATGGGGGGCTGATAGCCTTGTGTAAAAAATGAGAATATTGTTTTTAGTAGCAGTACTATAAGTCCCAGCAAGCCTCCCCCGCAAGCTGGTACTTGGAGAACAACAAGTACCAGCATGCGGTGGAAAACCGGGCCCGCTGGTACCTGTAGTACTACTACTAAAAAAATACCCAACAAAAAACAGGACACACACACCGTGACAGTATAAGTTTATTACATACATGCACACCTCCAAACATACATACTTACCTATGTTCACACAAGGCTCGGTCCTCTTCTCCATGTAGAATCCTTGGGGTACCTGTGAAAAAAATTATACTCACATAATCCAGTGTTGCTTGTCTTCTTTGTAAAATCCACGTACTTGGCAAAACAAAAAAACAGAAACCCGACCACGCACTGAAAGGGGTCCCATGTTTACACATGGGACCCCTTTACCTGACTGCCAGGACCCCCCCTGACTCCTGTCAAAAAGGGTCCCTTCAGCCAATCAGGGAGTGCCACGTCGTGGCACTCTCCTGATTGGCTGTGTGCTCCTGTAGTGTCTGTGAGGCTGCACACGTCAGAGATACTATGTAGCGCCTATGCGCTCCATTGTATCCAATGGTGGGAACTTTGCGGTCAGCGGTGAGGTTACTTTCGGTCAACCGCTGACCACAAAGTTCCCACCATTGGATACAATGGAGTGCATAGGCGCTACATTTTATCTCTGACGTGTGCAGCCTCACAGACACTACAGGAGCACACAGCCAATCAGGAGAGTGCCACGACATGGCGCTCCCTGATTGGCTGAAGGGACCCTCTTTGACAGGAGTCAGGGGGGGTCCTGGCAGTTGGGGAAAGGGGTCCCATGTGTAAACATGGGACCCCTTTCAGTGCGTGGTCGGGTTTCCGTTTTTTGTTTTGCCAAGTACGTGGATTTTACAAAGAAGACAAGCAACACTGGATTATGTGAGTGTAATTTTTTTAACAGGTACCCCGAGGATTCTACATGGAGAAGAGGACCGAGCCTCGTGTGAACATAGGTAAGTATGTATGTTTGGAGGTGTGCATGTATGTAATAAACTTATACTGTCACGGTGTGTGTGTCCTGTTTTTTGTTGGGTATTTTTTTAGTAGTAGTACTACAGGTACCAGCGGGCCCGGTTTTCCACCGCATGCTGGTACTTGTGGTTCTCCAAGTACCAGCTTGCGGGGGAGGCTTGCTGGGACTTATAGTACTGCTACTAAAAACATTATTCTCATTTTTTACACAAGGCTATCAGCCCCCCATCCGCCGCCCTTGGATAGGGGGGACAGCCTCGGGCTTCACCCCTGGCCCTTGGGTGGCTGGAGGGGGGACCCCTTCATTTAAGGGGTTCCCACTCCTCCAGGGTACCCCGGCCAGGGGTGACTAGTTGGGTATGTAATGCCAGGGCCTCCGGGACCACAATAAAAGTGTCCCCTGGCTGTGGCATTATGTACCTTGCTAGTGGAGCCCGGTGCTGGTTTAAGAAATACGGGGGACCCCTACGCTTTTTGTCCCCTGTATTTTTTGAACCAGGACCCGGCGCAGAGCCCGGTGCTGGTTGATGAAATATGGGGGAACCCCTGTCATTTCCCCCCCCCCCCATATTTTGTCAACCAGGACCGGCTCAAAGAGCCCGAGGCTAGTTGTGCTTAGGAGGGGGGACCCCCACACAATTTTTTTCTGATTTTTTTAACACTTTAAACACCTTCTTAAGGTATACAATGAAGCCCTGCATGGATCTCACAGATCCGGCCGGGATTCCTTGTGTTTTGTCAGGCAGTGTTTTACTCATCACTCCCGTAAAACACTGCCTGACATTACAAATCACATCGACATCGGAAAATACGAATTTGTAAAAATCGGCAGCTTAGTGAATGATCGTATCAGAATTCAAAAGTTGCAGTAAAATGCACCCGATACCATTCGAGTTCAAACACCCTTAAAAACGGCAAAAACACGAATCTTTGTAAATATACCCCCAGGTGTACAATTAAAAATGTTACTTTTTTTGCAATACAGTATGTCGGCTGTAAGGATCAAGGTAGTTGGAATACCAATGCCGGAATCCCGACACCTATTAGAATCCCGATGGCGGAATCCAGAAAGGATCAGAACACCGACTCCGGAATCCCGGCAGCCGGCATACTAACCATAGTATGTATAGCGTGGGTTTGGTTTAGGGCCGGTGTTTTTTTTTTAGTTTAGCCACCACCCCGGGAAGATAGGTTTAGGCTGCGGCATGGGAGAAGTTAGGATTAGGCTGTGAGAAGGGGGGGTTAGAGTTAAACCACCCCAGGTGAGGGTTAGAGTTAGGCTGCAGGGGAGGGAGGATCAGGTTCAGGTTGCGGGGATGGTGGATTAAGTTTAGGCACCATCGCAGGGAGGTTAGGGTTAGGCACTAGGGGGAAGGTTTGGGTTAGGCTGCAGGGTGAGTAGGTTAGGGTTAGGGGAGATTATCCCTTCATTCAGTGTGCTTCCTGGCATAGGTATTATGACCACCATGGTCCAAGCCACCGGCAAATCATACTGAACAGAGACAGACTGATGTGAATGTACTGTTCTCTGTGAGGCCTAGTGGCAAAATGCAGCCCATGATGAAAATACAGTAAAACAAGTGGTGCAAGATCCACTTTTATTTTTGACTAGCTGTTCTACCCATTCTTTGCTTGGGAGTTTCTGATTTCGGCTGTAAATATAAATGAGTGTTAAAAATTTGGTAAATCTATAGAGCTGTGAATTTGAGACGTCTTAATATAAGTCAATTTTAATCCTGTTTTCAGAGGAGCAACCGTAGCAGATACGGTAAAAAGTGACAGGACCATTTTTGTAGTTTATTAAATTGTACACACTGGAGGAGCAATCCAAATTTTGAACCGAATGTCCATTTGGGCGTTATGCCATCATCAACATCCTCATCTTCAGTGTAATATAGTAGTAGTAGTAGTAGTAGTAGTAGTAGTAGTACACAAATATCCCCCTCATCCTGTACCACTTCCACACAAGCATCCTAAATTTTGATTATGTCCATGTCACCATCTTTATTTGTACTACTCCCCACATGTGCACATGGTGCAGAAATGGTGAAAGGAGGCAAAAGAGACTATTCTATGAGGACAGTGTGAGAAATGTCAGACTCACACATAGCTAACTTGGACACCCTTAGACCCGACTCAGCGATATGTGATGGTTTTGAACACATAGTTTGTTCTACTGTCTTTAATAACTCTTCGATACTCTGAGTGAAAAGGTATTGCATCAGCATGAGAGGCAGAAGAAGATGGTTTCAGAATCACCACTCGTAAATAAAGGCCAAGGCCTGCGTCTTTCCTGTGTGTGGTGAATGGCATGTTGCCAATTTTATATTTTTATGCACTGACCTTTCCCTGTATTAGAGGTGCTCTTTTCTTTACTTCTGTATAATATATTTTTTATTTCAGATGCCCTGACTTAAACCCTCAATGCCCTTGGGCATTTGGCTTTAGTAGATGATGTTGAAGGACTTGTATCGTCATGACTGCAGCTGCAGTGCTAGTATTTGCTTGCTGCTCCTGCTCTTCTCTCTTGATCCTCATGATCCATATTGATGAACACACAAAAGTTGTACAAAAAACTACGGTTTAATAGTATTATTTATTTACTAGAACCTATTTTTTTTTTAAATATCACTCACTGCAGAGTCACAGTACTTATATGTTACGGATACACAGTGGGGTACAGAAAAAAAGAATTTAAAAAAAATCACTTTTTTAACTTTTTTAATTTGTTTTATCTTTTTAAACTGTTTTCGCAAATGACACTGCAGAGTTACACCACTTATTGTGAATACAGCGGGTATGGCCTGCAAAGTCACAGTACTTGTCTGTTATGGATGCATAGTGGGGTACAGCTTGCGTTGTCACATAACTTGTATGTTATGGATACACTGGGGTACAGCACAAAATTATTATTTTTACTTTTTTACCTTTTTGTCAACTTATTTTTTTACTTTCTATAAAGGTTTTAAAACTTTTTTTAATCTTTTTTTTTTAACACTGGAGCAGATGCATACTGATCAGGTGCGTCGTCAGCACTGGAGTGGATGGACACTGGACAGGTGCATTGGCAGCACTAGAGAAGATGGACACTGAACAGGTGCATCAGCAGCACTCGAGCGGATGGGCACTGGACTGGTATGTTGGCAGCACTATAGCAGATGGACACTGGCCAGTTACTTAATGGACACAGCACAGCCACTTCTGAATGGACACAAGGTCTAATTCAGAATTGATCTCAGCAGCAAAATCTTTCTCTAATGGGCAAAACCATGTGCTGTGCAGGTGGGGCAGATATAACATGTGCTGAGAGAGTTAGGTTTGGGTGGGTTATTTTGTTTCTGTGCAAGGTAAATACTGGCTACTTTATTTTTACACTGCAATTTAGATTTCAGTTTGAACACCCCCCACCCAAATCTAACTCTCTCTGCACATGTTATATCTGCCTCCCCACCCCCCCTGCAGTGCACATGGTTTTGCCCATTAGAGAAAGAATATGTTGCTGCGATCATGTCTGAATTATGCCCACAGCACAACCATTTCATGAACACCGCACAGCCACTTTAGATGGACACAGCACAGCCACTTGTATGTGGAGTCTGGACACAGCACAGCCATTCATATGGACACAATACAGCCACTTTTATGGAGTCTGGACACAGTCTGGACACAACACAGTCACTTGAATCAGCAGAGTACAGTCCAGCAGCAGCGTACCTGAGAACAGAGTGCAATGGTGCAGATTCACTGCTGCAGTCCCTTATATAGAATCCAAACCCTGCAAAAGTCTAACACAGGGATGATGATGTTTTGCCTCGATTTTGAGTCTGGCGGGTTAATCCGAGCTGCAGTTCAGATTGACTTGGATTCCAGATGTTCGGGTGACCTTGGATACCAAGGAATCCAAAGTGCTCATCTCTGTTGGCAGAGTGTTACGTGTTGGATAGGGATATTAGTCCACACAACGACACTTAACCAGATTGTTGATTTATTCAGAGAACAGAAGGTAACAAATCGTTATACACATAAGAGGTTCTGCAGCAGCAGGAATTTACATCAAGATGACAGCGTGATACAGTGGTTTCACAATGGCTATACATATACAGGGTGCGGCTGCGGACAGACAAGGTCACACTACGCGGGAGACTATAAGCTGCATGTCCATGCAGTTTGTCACTGCCAGGAAGAACTCAGAAGAAGTGTGCGGTCCCGCCCGGACAGCAACATCAGGCAGCTCCTCCTGCATGACCTAACACAAGAGCGAAAACACTAGAGCAGGGAAGCTGCCTCTAACATTGAGACAAATCACAGAGTGCTCTATTCTCTAACACCCCACCTCGCTCAAGGCTGTCTCCGGTCACATATATAAACATTACACTTTATCAAAACATTTTTTCAATAAAGTTTCCTGTAACCGAAAACATATTCATAAAACACTGTAAACAAACGGTAAAACAAATCAACATTTCTCAAATGTATTTCAGTCCACATTTTGTCAGGAACATATTCATCAGGTGTGATGACAGTCTCTTAGTTAACATATCAGCAGCATTGTTCTCACTTGCTATGTAATCCACATTGACAGACTTATCCTGCGCTACTGTAACTCATAGATGAAGTGATGTATAATGGCAATGTGTTTGGACCATCCATAATACTTGGTGCTGGAAGACAAATCAATTGCACCTTTATTATCACACGCAATGTTGATGGCCTCACTGTGGTGAAGAAGGATAAGCTCATATACAGTAAAGTCTCCTTTATCCATAAAGCTTCTTTTGCAGTGTCTGTAAGTGCCATGTACTCTGCCTCAGTGGTGTATAGGGCAACAGTGGGCTGCTTCCTGCTCACCCAGCAGACGGCTGCGCCTGCCAAAATAAACAAGTATCCCATACAGGAATGACGGTCATCCTAATCTGGTCCCCAATCGGTATCAACGAAAACTTTTAAAGTTGAATCTTCTGATTTTGTAAATACCAACTTTAATGAACTTGTACCTTTCAGGTATCTTAATATTTTTTTGACTGCAATACAGTGTTGCCTCCCAGGATTGATTGCAAACTGGCTCACTGCATGTGTGATGTCGGGGCGAGTCCCAATACTTGCTTACATCAAGCTACCAACCGCATTTTGATAAGGAATCTCTCTCATTTCCTCTATCTCCTCCTGGCTGGTTGGCGACATGGCCTTTACCATTTTTATGCTCTTGTCAATAGGATTGCTCACTGGTTTTGCATCAGACATTCCATACTTGCTAAGTATTGCCTCAATGTACATCTGTTGATCAATTGTAACAGTCCCGTTTTTCATGTTTTGTACAATCCTCATGCCTAACAAATGATTTGCAAGGCCTAAATCCTTTAGCTTGAATCTTTGTTTCAGCTGCTGTTTTACACCAGTAATGTGCGCTTCTTGACCTGCTAGCAATAGATCATCTACATACTAGAGATGAGCGCCGGAAATTTTTCGGGTTTTGTGTTTTGGTTTTGGGTTCGGTTCCGCGGCCGTGTTTTGGGTTCGACCGCGTTTTGGCAAAACCTCACCGAATTTTTTTTGTCGGATTCGGGTGTGTTTTGGATTCGGGTGTTTTTTTCAAAAAACCCTAAAAAACAGCTTAAATCATAGAATTTGGGGGTAATTTTGATCCCAAAGTATTATTAACCTCAAAAAACATAATTTACACTCATTTTCAGCCTATTCTGAACACATCACACCTCACAATATTATTTTTAGTCCTAAAATTTGCACCGAGGTCGCTGTGTGAGTAAGATTAGCGACCCTAGTGGCCGACACAAACACCGGGCCCATCTAGGAGTGGCACTGCAGTGTCACGCAGGATGTCCCTTCCAAAAAACCCTCCCCAAACAGCACATGACGCAAAGAAAAAAAGAGGCGCAATGAGGTAGCTGACTGTGTGAGAAAGATAAGCGACCCTAGTGGCCGACACAAACACCGGGCCCATCTAGGAGTGGCACTGCAGTGTCACGCAGGATGTCCCTTCCAAAAAACCCTCCCCAAACAGCACATGACGCAAAGAAAAAAAGAGGCGCAATGAGGTAGCTGACTGTGTGAGAAAGATAAGCGACCCTAGTGGCAGACACAAACACCGGGCCCATCTAGGAGTGGCACTGCAGTGTCACGCAGGATGTCCCTTCCAAAAAACCCTCCCCAAACAGCACATGACGCAAAGAAAAAAAGAGGCGCAATGAGGTAGCTGACTGTGTGAGAAAGATAAGCGACCCTAGTGGCCGACACAAACACCGGGCCCATCTAGGAGTGGCACTGCAGTGTCACGCAGGATGTCCCTTCCAAAAAACCCTCCACAAACAGCACATGACGCAAAGAAAAAAAGAGGCGCAATGAGGTAGCTGTGTGAGAAAGATAAGCGACCCTAGTGGCCGACACAAACACCGGGCCCATCTAGGAGTGGCACTGCAGTGTCACGCAGGATGTCCCTTCCAAAAAACCCTCCCCAAACAGCACATGACGCAAAGAAAAAAAGAGGCGCAATGAGGTAGCTGTGTGAGTAAGATTAGCGACCCTAGTGGCCGACACAAACACCGGGCCCATCTAGGAGTGGCACTGCAGTGTCACGCAGGATGGCCCTTCCAAAAAACCCTCCCCAAACAGCACATGACGCAAAGAAAAAAAGAGGCGCAATGAGGTAGCTGACTGTGTGAGTAAGATTAGCGACCCTAGTGGCCGACACAAACACCGGGCACATCTAGGAGTGGCACTGCAGTGTCACGCAGGATGTCCCTTCCAAAAAACCCTCCCCAAACAGCACATGACACAAAGAAAAAAAGAGGCGCAATGAGGTAGCTGTGTGAGTAAGATTAGCGACCCTAGTGGCCGACACAAACACCGGGCCCATCTAGGAGTGGCACTGCAGTGTCACGCAGGATGTCCCTTCCAAAAAACCCTCCCCAATCAGCACATGATGCAAAGAAAAAGAAAAGAAAAAAGAGGTGCAAGATGGAATTATCCTTGGGCCCTCCCACCCACCCTTATGTTGTATAAACAAAACAGGACATGCACACTTTAACCAACCCATCATTTCAGTGACAGGGTCTGCCACACGACTGTGACTGATATGACGGGTTGGTTTGGACCCCCCCCAAAAAAGAAGCAATTAATCTCTCCTTGCACAAACTGGCTCTACAGAGGCAAGATGTCCACCTCATCTTCACCCTCCGATATATCACCGTGTACATCCCCCTCCTCACAGATTATCAATTCGTCCCCACTGGAATCCACCATCTCAGCTCCCTGTGTACTTTGTGGAGGCAATTGCTGCTGGTCAATGTCTCCGCGGAGGAATTGATTATAATTCATTTTAATGAACATCATCTTCTCCACATTTTCTGGATGTAACCTCGTACGCCGATTGCTGACAAGGTGAGCGGCGGCACTAAACACTCTTTCGGAGTACACACTTGTGGGAGGGCAACTTAGGTAGAATAAAGCCAGTTTGTGCAAGGGCCTCCAAATTGCCTCTTTTTCCTGCCAGTATAAGTACGGACTGTGTGACGTGCCTACTTGGATGCGGTCACTCATATAATCCTCCACCATTCTATCAATGTTGAGAGAATCATATGCAGTGACAGTAGACGACATGTCCGTAATCGTTGGCAGGTCCTTCAGTCCGGACCAGATGTCAGCATCAGCAGTCGCTCCAGACTGCCCTGCATCACCGCCAGCGGGTGGGCTCGGAATTCTGAGCCTTTTCCTCGCACCCCCAGTTGCGGGAGAATGTGAAGGAGGAGATGTTGACAGGTCGCGTTCCGCTTGACTTGACAATTTTGTCACCAGCAGGTCTTTCAACCCCAGCAGACCTGTGTCTGCCGGAAAGAGAGATCCAAGGTAGGCTTTAAATCTAGGATCGAGCACGGTGGCCAAAATGTAGTGCTCTGATTTCAACAGATTGACCACCCGTGAATCCTTGTTAAGCGAATTAAGGGCTGCATCCACAAGTCCCACATGCCTAGCGGAATCGCTCCGTGTTAGCTCCTTCTTCAATGCCTCCAGCTTCTTCTGCAAAAGCCTGATGAGGGGAATGACCTGACTCAGGCTGGCAGTGTCTGAACTGACTTCACGTGTGGCAAGTTCAAAGGGCATCAGAACCTTGCACAACGTTGAAATCATTCTCCACTGCACTTGAGACAGGTGCAT
Source organism: Pseudophryne corroboree (assembly GCF_028390025.1). NCBI lineage: Eukaryota > Metazoa > Chordata > Amphibia > Anura > Myobatrachidae > Pseudophryne > Pseudophryne corroboree. The sequence continues at coordinate 138,405,556 of NC_086447.1, forward strand.
TCCATCTCCTATATCGTGCTCAATTGTATAGGCTTGAATGGCCTTTTGCTGCTCCTCCAACCTCTGAAGCATATAGAGGGTTGAATTCCACCTCGTTACCACTTCTTGCTTCAGATGATGGCAGGGCAGGTTCAGTAGTTTTTGGTGGTGCTCCAGTCTTCTGTACGTGGTGCCTGTACGCCAAAAGTGTCCCGCAATTTTTCTGGCCACCGACAGCATCTCTTGCACGCCCCTGTCGTTTTTTAAAAAATTCTGCACCACCAAATTCAAGGTATGTGCAAAACATGGGACGTGCTGGAATTTGCCCATATTTAATGCACACACAATATTGCTGGCGTTGTCCGATGCCACAAATCCACAGGAGAGTCCAATTGGGGTAAGCCATTCCGCGATGATCTTCCTCAGTTGCCGTAAGAGGTTTTCAGCTGTGTGCGTATTCTGGAAAGCGGTGATACAAAGCGTAGCCTGCCTAGGAAAGAGTTGGCGTTTGCGAGATGCTGCTACTGGTGCCGCCGCTGCTGTTCTTGCGGCGGGAGTCCATACATCTACCCAGTGGGCTGTCACAGTCATATAGTCCTGACCCTGCCCTGCTCCACTTGTCCACATGTCCGTGGTTAAGTGGACATTGGGTACAACTGCATTTTTTAGGACACTGGTGAGTCTTTTTCTGACGTCCGTGTACATTCTCGGTATCGCCTGCCTAGAGAAGTGGAACCTAGATGGTATTTGGTAACGGGGGCACACTGCCTCAATAAATTGTCTAGTTCCCTGTGAACTAACGGCGGATACCGGACGCACGTCTAACACCAACATAGTTGTCAAGGACTCAGTTATCCGCTTTGCAGTAGGATGACTGCTGTGATATTTCATCTTCCTCGCAAAGGACTGTTGAACAGTCAATTGCTTACTGGAAGTAGTACAAGTGGGCTTACGACTTCCCCTCTGGGATGACCATCGACTCCCAGCGGCAACAACAGCAGCGCCAGCAGCAGTAGGCGTTACACGCAAGGATGCATCGGAGGAATCCCAGGCAGGAGAGGACTCGTCAGACTTGCCAGTGACATGGCCTGCAGGACTATTGGCATTCCTGGGGAAGGAGGAAATTGACACTGAGGGAGTTGGTGGGGTGGTTTGCGTGAGCTTGGTTACAAGAGGAAGGGATTTACTGGTCAGTGGACTGCTTCCGCTGTCACCCAAAGTTTTTGAACTTGTCACTGACTTATTATGAATGCGCTGCAGGTGACGTATAAGGGAGGATGTTCCGAGGTGGTTAACGTCCTTACCCCTACTTATTACAGCTTGACAAAGGGAACACATGGCTTGACACCTGTTGTCCGCATTTCTGGTGAAATACCTCCACACCGAAGAGCTGATTTTTTTGGTATTTTCACCTGGCATGTCAACGGCCATATTCCTCCCACGGACAACAGGTGTCTCCCCGGGTGCCTGACTTAAACAAACCACCTCACCATCAGAATCCTCCTGGTCAATTTCCTCCCCAGCGCCAGCAACACCCATATCCTCCTCATCCTGGTGTACTTCAACACTGACATCTTCAATCTGACTATCAGGAACTGGACTGCGGGTGCTCCTTCCAGCACTTGCAGGGGGCATGCAAATAGTGGAAGGCGCATGCTCTTCACGTCCAGTGTTGGGAAGGTCAGGCATCGCAAACGACACAATTGGACTCTCCTTGTGGATTTGGGATTTCAAAGAATGCACAGTTCTTTGCGGTGCTTTTGCCAGCTTGAGTCTTTTCAGTTTTCTAGCGAGAGGCTGAGTGCTTCCATCCTCATGTGAAGCTGAACCACTAGCCATGAACATAGGCCAGGGCCTCAGCCGTTCCTTGCCACTCCGTGTGGTAAATGGCATATTGGCAAGTTTACGCTTCTCCTCCGACAATTTTATTTTAGGTTTTGGAGTCCTTTTTTTTCTGATATTTGGTGTTTTGGATTTGACATGCTCTGTACTATGACATTGGGCATCGGCCTTGGCAGACGACGTTGCTGGCATTTCATCATCTCGGCCATGACTAGTGGCAGCAGCTTCAGCACGAGGTGGAAGTGGATCTTGATCTTTCCCTAATTTTGGAACCTCAACTTTTTTGTTCTCCATATTTTATAGGCAGAACTAAAAGGCACCTCAGGTAAACAATGGAGATGGATGGATTGGATACTAGTATACAATTATGGACGGACTGCCACGGTTAGGTGGTATAAAAAAACCACGGTTAGGTGGTATATATTATAATAATAATACAATTATGGATGGACGGACTGCCTGCCGACTGCCGACACAGAGGTAGCCACAGCCGTGAACTACCGCACTGTACACTGGTTGATAAAGAGATAGTAGTATACTCGTAACAACTAGTATGACACTATGACGACGGTATAAAGAATGAAAAAAAAACCACGGTTAGGTGGTATATATTATAATAATAATACAATTATGGATGGACGGACTGCCTGCCGACTGCCGACACAGAGGTAGCCACAGCCGTGAACTACCGCACTGTACACTGGTTGATAAAGAGATAGTAGTATACTCGTAACAACTAGTATGACACTATGACGACGGTATAAAGAATGAAAAAAAAACCACGGTTAGGTGGTATATATTATAATAATAATACAATTATGGATGGACGGACTGCCTGCCGACTGCCGACACAGAGGTAGCCACAGCCGTGAACTACCGCACTGTACACTGGTTGATAAAGAGATAGTAGTATACTCGTAACAACTAGTATGACACTATGACGACGGTATAAAGAATGAAAAAAAAACCACGGTTAGGTGGTATATATTATAATAATAATACAATTATGGATGGACGGACTGCCTGCCGACTGCCGACACAGAGGTAGCCACAGCCGTGAACTACCGCACTGTACACTGGTTGATAAAGAGATAGTAGTATACTCGTAACAACTAGTATGACACTATGACGACGGTATAAAGAAAGAAAAAAAAATACCACAGTTAGGTGGTATATATTATAATAATAATAATACAATTATGGATGGACGGACTGCCTGCCGACTGCCGACACAGAGGTAGCCACAGCCGTGAACTACCGCACTGTACACTGGTTGATAAAGAGATAGTAGTATACTCGTAACAACTAGTATGACACTATGACGACGGTATAAAGAATGAAAAAAAAACCACGGTTAGGTGGTATATATTATAATAATAATACAATTATGGATGGACGGACTGCCTGCCGACTGCCGACACAGAGGTAGCCACAGCCGTGAACTACCGCACTGTACACTGGTTGATAAAGAGATAGTAGTATACTCGTAACAACTAGTATGACACTATGACGACGGTATAAAGAATGAAAAAAAAACCACGGTTAGGTGGTATATATTATAATAATAATACAATTATGGATGGACGGACTGCCTGCCGACTGCCGACACAGAGGTAGCCACAGCCGTGAACTACCGCACTGTACACTGGTTGATAAAGAGATAGTAGTATACTCGTAACAACTAGTATGACACTATGACGACGGTATAAAGAATGAAAAAAAAACCACGGTTAGGTGGTATATATTATAATAATAATACAATTATGGATGGACGGACTGCCTGCCGACTGCCGACACAGAGGTAGCCACAGCCGTGAACTACCGCACTGTACACTGGTTGATAAAGAGATAGTAGTATACTCGTAACAACTAGTATGACACTATGACGGTATAAAGAATGAAAAAAAAACCACGGTTAGGTGGTATATATTATAATAATAATACAATTATGGATGGACGGACTGCCTGCCGACTGCCGACACAGAGGTAGCCACAGCCGTGAACTACCGCACTGTACACTGGTTGATAAAGAGATAGTAGTATACTCGTAACAACTAGTATGACACTATGACGACGGTATAAAGAAAGAAAAAAAAATACCACGGTTAGGTGGTATATATTGTAATACAATTATGGATGGACGGACTGCCTGCCGAGTTCCGACTGCCGACACAGAGGTAGCCACAGCCGTGAACTACCGCACTGTACTGTGTCTGCTGCTAATATAGACTGGTTGATAAAGAGATAGTATACAATACATACAACAATATACTACTATACTGGTGGTCAGGCACTGGTCACCACTAGTCACACTGGCAGTGGCACTCCTGCAGCAAAAGTGTGCACTGTTTAATTTTAAATTAATATAATATTATGTACTCCTGGGGGCTCCTGCTATAACAACCTGCAGTGCTCCCCAGTCTCCCCCACAATTATTATAAGCTTTGCCTTTTATACATTGATGTGCAGCACACTGTGTGACTGGCTGCTGCTGTGTATCGTTTTTTTTCAGGCAGAGAACGGATATAGCAGAGAACGGATATATTATATTAAAATAAATAAAAGTTAACTAACAACAACTGCACTGGTCACTGTGGTAAACTCTGTCTGACTCTGCACAATCTCTCTCTCTCTTCTAATCTAATTTCTAATGGAGAGGACGCCAGCCACGTCTTCTCCCTATCAATCTCAATGCACGTGTGAAAATGGCGGCGACGCGCGGCTCCTTATATAGAATCCGAGTCTCGCGAGAATCCGACAGCGTCATGATGACGTTCGGGCGCGCTCGGGTTAACCGAGCAAGGCGGGAGGATCCGAGTCTGCTCGGACCCGTGAAAAAAACATGAAGTTCGTGCGGGTTCGGTTTCAGAGAAACCGAACCCGCTCATCTCTACTACATACACAACTATGATGAACAGTTTTTCCTGTATAATTTTGTGATATAAGCAGTGATCAGTCTCTGACCTAACAAAGCTCAACTCTAGCAGCACAGCATCCAGCTTTACATACCAACAATGACCACTTTGCTTTAGGCCATATAAAGATTTATTTAAGAGGCAAACTTTTTCCTCTTGGAACATACTCTCATAATGCTAAGGTGTTTTCATATAAATCTTCTCAATTAACTCTCCATTTAGGAATGCAGAATCAAAGTCTAACTGATATAACAATGAAGTTTAGCAATGTCAATAACTAACCTGAAGGTGCTGTACCTTGCAACAGGTGAAAAGATTTCTCCGTAGTCGATCCCAGATTTTTATGTGTATCCTTTAGCAACAAAGCAGGCTTTATAATGAGAAATAGTCCCATCCGCATTCAGCTTTCTACAAAAGACCCACTTGTTCTTGATTGTCTTATAGTTACTCGACCTGTCAACTACAGTCCATGTACTTTTATCATCCAGAGCTGACATCTCTGTATCAATTGCTGACTTCCATTCTTTCAAGTCACTACTTGATTTTGCTTCCTGTATATTTTGGGGCTCACAGTAAGCTATATTTGCATATTCCTCACTGTATCTCTTGGATGGAACACCTTTATTGCTCTTCTAAGAACTCCAGTTTCCTGATTGGGTGTCCACATTAACACTTTCAGGTTCAGACATGCTTTCTGCTGCCTGTATATCCAGCGATATATATTGTTTCTGTAATTCTTGTTCCACTGTTCCAGTGATTGGTGCTGTCTCATGGAACACCGCATCTCTAGACTTTTAGAAGATGTTTATTTGTAATGTCCCAAAGCCTGTATCCTTTGCTTTCCTCACAGTATCCTAGCATGATACATTCCACTGACTTTGGATCTAATTTTCGTCTTTTCTTTGTGCATAAGCTTTACAACCGAATGATTGACAGTTGGCATCCTCCTGGACCACACCTCCATTGGTGTTTTACCTTTTACTGCTACTGTGGGCGTACATTTTTTAAGATATACTGCAGTAGACACTGCTTCTGCCCAAAAACTTTTCTAAAGGCTAGCGTCACTCAACATAGTCCGTGCTCTCTCAACAATTGTATGGTTTGCTTACTCACTCACACCATTTTGTTCTGGTGTGTAGGCAATTGTTAGTATTTTGCTGTATGCCATATTTATTCAGGAACGCAGCTAAAACTCTGTTGCCATACTCTCCGCCATTGTCGAATCAGAAGACTTTAAATTTCAGACCCGTCTGAGTCTCCACCAGGCTCTTGTATTCCATAATTTTACTGACAACTTCACTGTTAGCCCTTAATAAAATATACGTGTGTCATCCTTGTAGCATCATCAATAAATGTTATAAATTATCTGTAGCCACTAATTGATTCTATCTCCATTGGACCACATAGATCAGTTTGCACTAGAGCTAGTGGTATTTCTGCTCTACTAACTGACTTTGTGAATGGGGTGCGAGACTACCTTCCTTTTATAAAACTCTCACACACAGGTCTCTCAGTGTTACTCACAGTGATTCCAGTTGGCATTACATTGAATAGTTTCTGGTTGTTGTCATATCCCAAATGACCTAGGTGCCTGTGCCACAGCTCCATTGACTGTTTTGAATCAGAGGCCACCATTGCAGAACACTCCTCGGCGTCTAGGACATACAGTTGCAGTGGCGCACGCAGGGGGGTTTCTGAGTACCTGGAAACCCCCCCTGATGAGCCGTGATTTCTATTTTGAGATGGAGAAAGCTTTGTCTCCATCTCAGTAAAATCCGCGATCGCGACCGCAGAGCTGCAGCAGCAAGAGAGAGCTATGGAGCTCTCTGCTTACAGAATGTCCCGGGGGAGCTGATGGCTGCGCATGCTCAGCAACAGCATCTTGCTCCGTCCTCGCTCTGCCGCCCTTATGCTCCCAGCCCCTGATGGATTATATAAGTTTGAAGCCAGTGTTTATGTGTGTATTTGTATGTTTGTATGTACAGTATGTCTGTGTGTTTGTAGACTGGTGTATGTACAGTATGTATGCATGTATGTATGGATGTGTGCTTGTGTATATGTGTGTGTGTTTGGTTGTGTATGTATGTGAATGTGGGCTATATATATATATATATATATATATATATTACACATACATGCACATATACATACACACCCACGGAAACCCCCCTCGCTAAATCCTGCGTTTGCCACTGAGTTGGTTGCACTGGGTTGCTGAAGCAATCACAGTCCTTTTCTCATTTTGCACCATGCATTTGCCCTTTGCACTCTGTAACCCTTTTTCTCGAGGACGATTATAGCAATAAGATTGTTCCCCAAATCTGGCATGAACAAGACGTCTTGGATGTCTGTAATAACTGTTTCACCTTTAATTCTTAGACGCACTGTGATTGTCCCACATTTGGAAGCAGTAAGGACTTTGTCTCCAATCCCTTTTACTGTAATGGGTTCACATGCTGTCAGTGAATTTAACCATTCCTGATTACAACTGAAATGCCTGGTGGCCCCGAGTCCATGTACCAGCAATCCTTCTTGTGACTACAGTATCTGCTACATTCAATGCTGACTCATTTGGTTTGTCACGCTTTTTCTACATGCCACTGCAATTTCTCAGTTTGCAATCTGAGGCCTTGTGTCCCACCTTGTGACGTACAAAGCACTTAAACCTGAGCTTTTTGGACTTAGTACCTTTTTGTAAGTAAGGCAGAACCCACAGCATGTGTCTTGACAGGAATACGCTCCTGGAACTGTAGCAGCTTGGCTCTTACAACTTCTGTTGTCAGATTGGTATTGTTAGACTCTAAAGCTAATACCAGGAAATCGAACTCTGGTGCCATCGCCACTTCCCCATCGCCCATCTTTGCTCCTATATATGCCAACTGCTGAGCTATTGACAATATTTGATCAATGTAATCGTTCATGTCTTTACAGGCACTTAACTTTGTCCAGTGCAGCATACGCCTTAAATGTATTCTTCTCATGAGACCGTTGTCCTCATACACCATTTGCATAGCTGCCCACTTGTCTTTGGCTGACACTTTCCCGCTGATAATGGAGTAGTTGTGTTGTTCCATGGTCAATCCTATTGTCCCAATAGCTCTATCCACTTCAACAGGGTTTGGATCTGCTCCTGGCTTAATTGTGACTTTCCACAACTTTTCCCGCTTAAGCTGCATCTCCATGGTGAATTTCCACGTTGTGTAATTCTCTGAGCCTTTTAGTTTTGTGAAGTTTGCACTGTTCCCTGTACTGTACATTCTTTCTTGTGTTTAATAAAATATTCCTTTCTTAATCAGTTGCTCTTTTATTTCTGTGTACCTCCGTTTTAGAATGCCTTTCCAACTTGGGGTACTGGGCCCATAACCTGTTGGCAGAGTGTTAAGGTGTTGGATAGGGATGTTAATCCACACAACGGCATTTTAACAGATTGTTGGTTTATTCAGAGCATATAAGAGGTTCTGCAGCAGCAGGGACTTACATCAAGGTGACAGTGTGATACAGTGGTTTCACAGCGGCTATACATATGCAGGCTGCGGACATACAAGGTCACACTACGCGGGAGACTATAACCTGCACGTCCATGCAGTTTGTCTCTCCCAGAAAGAACTCAGAAGAAGTGTGCGGTTCCGCCCAGACAGTAACATCAGGCACCTCCTCCACCATGATCTAACACTAGGAGGGAAAACACTAGAGCAGGGAAGCTGCCTGTAGCGTTGGGATGGAGACAGATCACAGAGTGCTCTATTCTCTAACAATCTCTAATTGTGAGTTGGGCACTTGCTCTTGGAGCGGTGAATTAAGAGCTTTCACATGGAAGTTCAGTACAGCAAATTTAGTGCAAAGTTCCTCCTTACTTAGCGGGTTACTGATCATACATCAGTGCACCTATGAGCCAGTTTACAATTGGTGCTGCAAACTGCTACACCATCTGGACATCAATTAGATTCTGGCAGTCATAGCAGAGCTCATTACAGATCTGCCTTCTCCTTCAAGTGCAGCGTGGCAAGCCAGAGCACAGAGGAGAAGGACAAATGTTATGGTTCATGCAGAGAAAGAAATTACTTATATGGGACATGGTGAGCTGGCACATAGGGTTAGTGTTACTCAGTTTTCAAACACTGTGCCTGATTCAGAGATGTATGGAAATGCATTTACAGCTGCAAATTTGTATGTAGCAGCTATGAGAAAATATGCACATGTCGCCGCCACCTGGATTTGTATTGAGATGCTCACCGACGGCATTGCAAATCCCAGCGGCTGCACACAAAGGGCCTGATTCTGATTTGTGAGGTATTGCAGAGCCACAGGGAAGCATACTCAGACTTGCCATGAGAACCAGTCAGCTAGGTCCAGGATGTCTGCATCCAACAACGCAGACCCTGGGCCCTGCTCTACTACAAAATGGAGGCAACACACTGGGCCCGCTAAACACCACAGCATGAATAATATACTGCAGCTAGAAGGGAGCTGCGAGTGATAATGCAGGACCCATTCTGTGCATGTGTAGAATGGGTCATGTGCATGCGCAGATCCCCAATAATCTGATTTGTACATAAACCATCGGGTTTACGTGCAAATATGAATCATATCCAAAGATGCAGGATCTGTCCCAGATCACTCGATTATTGAAATTCTGATTACCCCCATGGTCGCACAGAATGAACGCAGGAAGTACAGTAAGATGCAAGAGACATTGCAGCTGCATACAGAATCGCAGTCGTAGCCTCAAACACCCCCCCAAAATGGTTGCGACACACCGCAGCTCCAGTCACTGCCCAGTTACCTTCCCTAAACAGTCCTTAACTGTCAATCACTTCAAATACATCCTGCCTGCGACCACCATTGCAAGACCTACATGTAAAGACCCATGCGCAGACTGATCACTCAATTGCAAAACAATCAGGTTTGCATACATCGCTGAATCAGGCCCTCTGTGCATAAAACTCAGAAGATAGCACAAATGACAACACTTTTGTTCAAAATTTGTTACAGTATATTACTGTACATTTAACTGTAAATCAGGTCTTATGCTGTGATGAGATTTGTATGTTATGTACCTGATTTTAATTAACATATCTCCTTGTGGCAAAGCTGTTTGATTATATATATATATTTGTATAGCTGCCCTTATCAATATATATCATTATATAGCTGTTACATGATTATTGAAATAAACTACAGAGCTTTTATGATTGGATATGCATCAGAATAATTATATTTATGGAATCAGATGAAGTCTATTAGTTTAATAACCCAACTCTAAAGTGCCAAAGTTTAGGTTGTGCCTAAAACACTAAATGATTAACATAATGTCACTCAGTCCGTGTTTGTATTCTTCCTTTGGCACACTCTCACACTAGCATCAGCATTTGACAGGGTGGACCATCATACAGCAGCTTCTTACCTGTGAATTTTTGGGAAACCTTAGCTTTGAGATCCAGTGTCTATGGTTCTTCAGAAGAGATCTATCAAACCTTCTAAAGTGGAGGTATTTCCCACAGCAACTAATCAGATTGTAGCTATCATTTATCGTGCACATTCTATAAAAAAAGATAGCTAGAACTGGATTAGTTGTTATGGGCAACTTCTCCAGCAATCCTCTTTAGACACATCTACCCCATAGTCTGATATTAGCATGGTATCCAAAGTCTACACATATGGGTTACCTAACCATATTTTTGGCCAGAAAGAATCTCTATGTTAGGTCTTGGAGACCACCGGTTGTGTATGGTCTTTCTGCAATCTGATAATGACAGACTGTTTGACAATCCAGTAAGTATGGGCATTATGAATATGGAAAAATATCCTTAAACCTTGAACAGAGGCCTCTCTGGAAGGTAGTAAAGAATATTCCAAGTCTATGGGGTCCTCACATCGAAAAACCATCATCTACCTTTCTTCTCTAGATTCCAAAAAAGAAAGAAAAGTATCTTGAAACTTCTCCACCATCTCCCAGTACCTTTTACAAATGATACTTTAGCCAAGTAGTACAGTACTGTGGGTCTAAATCAGGCCCGATAGGTATAAGAAATATACAGTAGCTTCCCAACTATATGTTTTCTATAGTGCCCCCATTATATGGTACAGTATGTATATGAAACGTGGCCCCATTCTTATTAATCCCTCCTAAAATATAAACCTAAAGAAAAATATTGCTACTGTTCATTTTTAAACTACATAATAACATGTCACTTATAACAATATTAATATTGCTCTCAATTTTTATTTTAGATTTTTAATTGCTCCAATTGTTACCCTATGGTGTTTGGAAGATTGTCTGTCAGTGTCAGAAAGCCAGTCGGTGTGTTGAAAGTGAAACTGAAGAAATCGGATCACCAAAAGTTTTTTGTTTGTTTTTTAAATGGAGCATAATATTAATATTTTATATTGAAGGGGGCACATAATTATGTAATTTAAACATTAAAAGGGGCAATGTTGTTCACAATCTTTATATTTAAGGGACAATAGTAATAATTTATATGCATTTAATGGGGGCACTTTACATGCAGTAAGGGTATACATTTATAAAATACTAGCTGTGCTTCGCTACGGTATTTCAAGTATTTCCGTGCGTATAACTTTTATTTTGAAGGATTTCCTGGTACAGTAATTAGTCTTACAGCGGGGCATGCTCCGCCCACCGCTGCCAATCTTTGTCAGGCCGCCCGAAAACTATGGATTTCACACTAATGTCGGTCATATTGGACATTTTATTTTTTACCCCTTCTCACTCCCCATGCTGATGGGGGCTGAACTTAGACTTAAATGGCATCGGCAGTGTCACTATTAATCTCAGCGACCCCGAAAACTATGGATTTTTACATTTCACCCCCTTCCCACCCCTACCCCTAGGGGTGCTAGGGGTGTCTTACCCTCACAGTATGTTTTCCAGATTGTACGCCATATGTGTACCAAGATTGGTGTAAATTGCTCCAGGCATTCCAGAGTTATGCTGGAACATACACACATACATACACACATACATACATCCATGTTTATATAGATATAGATAGATAAAATGGATAGCACTAAAGACACAATGCTGCATGTAATACTGATATATAGGATCATAGGGGGATAAAGGGATTTATGTTCCAGCTCATGGATCATCTGGGGGAGGCATAAAATATGGAATATTAGGGTAGAAGAACCCGCAGGCTGGCCAGGGACCCTCCCACTACACCTAGGCTACCACCACGGCCGCAGCCCAGAGGAGAGAAATACAATAGCTGCTGGTGCTTTTATTATGATGGGACAGCTCTATACTGAATCTTGTGTCTCCTGATGACGGTCTGTTTATGACCGAAAACGTTTGAGAGGACCTGTGAATTTATGTTGGACTGCAGTGGACAGTCATTTTGTGCTGTCTGGCTAATAAACTCCTGTTGATATTTAATTAAAGAAAAGACTGGTGAGTGCTCCATTGTTTTTTTTTTTTATATATATATATATATATATATATATATATATATATATTGAATAGGTGAAAAGACAAATCTCTCAAATCTATATGTACAGTATAAAAATTGTATTTCTGACCTTACCCTACAGTTCCGAAGTTTAACTATGGAGTAGGTGGCGTTAATAATGTATGACATGGTGTGTTTTCTGTAGTGTGGGAGGGGCATTTAAGGGAAACAATTACACTTGTATCGAGCAGTGTATAAACGTTTGTCCTCTGTAACTCTTTATTCAAGGTGATTCCAGCTGTAGGAAGATTGGGGGTCATTCCGAGTTGTTCGCTCGTTGCCGTTTTTAGCAGCATTGCGATCAGGAAGAAAACCGCCAGTTCTGCGCATGCGTATGGGCCGCAGGGCGCACGCGCTAAGTACTTTCACACAAAACTATGCAATTTTACACAGGGCCGAGCAACGCTTTTCAGTCGCTCTGCTGATCGGTGAGTGATTGACAGGAAGTGGGTGTTTCTGGGTGGAAACTGAGCGTTTTCCGGGAGTGTGCTAAAAAACGCAGGCGTGCCAGCCAAAAATGCAGGAGTGGCTGGGGAAACGGGGGAGTGGCTGGCTGAACGCAGGGCGTGTTTATGACGTCAAACCAGGAACCAAACAGTCTGCAGTGATCGCAATCTAGGAATAGGTTTGGAGCTACTCAGAAACTGCAGGGAAATATTTAATAGCAGAACTGCTAATCTTTCGTTAGCAATTCTGCTAAGCTAAGACACCCTCCAAGAGGGCGGCGGCCTAGCATGTGCATTGTTGCTAAAAGCAGCTAGCGAGCGAACAACTCGGAATGAGGGCCAGGGTGGTCATTCCGAGTTGTTCGCTCTGTAATTTTCTTCGCATCGCAGCGATTTTCCGCTAATTGCGCATGTGCAATGTTCGCACTGCAACTGCGCCAAGTAAATTTGCTATGCAGTTAGGAATTTTACTCACGGCATTACGAGGTTTTTTCTTCGTTCTGGTGATCGTAATGTGATTGACAGGAAGTGGGTGTTTCTGGGCGGAAACTGGCCGTTTTATGGGTGTGTGTGAAAAAACGCTGCCGTTTCTGGGAAAAACGCGGGAGTGTCTGGAGAAACGTGGGAGTGTCTGGGTGAACGCTGGGAGTGTTTGTGACGTCAAACCAGGAACGAAACTGACTGAACTGATCGGAGTTGCCGAGTAAGTCTGGAGCTACTCAGAAACTGCTAAGAAGTATCTATTCGCAATTCTGCTAATCTTTCGTTCGCAATTTTACTATGCTAAGATTCACTCCCAGTAGGTGGCGGCTTAGCGTGTGCAAAGCTGCAAAAAGCAGCTTGCGAGCGAACAACTCGGAATGAGGGCCCATAGGGGGTAATTCCAAGTTGATCGCAGCAGGAATTTAGTTAGCAATTGGGCAAAACCATGTGCACTGCAGGGGAGGCAGATATAACATGTGCAGAAAGACTTAGATTTGGGTGGGTTATTTTGTTTCTGTGCAGGGTAAATACTGGCTGCTTTATTTTTATACTGCAAATTAGATTGCAGATTGAACACACCACACCCAAATCGAACTCTCTCTGCACATGTTAAATCTGCCTTCCCTACAGTGCACATGGGCCCTCATTCCGAGTTGTTCGCTCGCAAGCTGCTTTTAGCAGCTTTGCACACGCTAAGCCGCCGCCTACTGGGAGTGAATCTTAGCATATTAAAATTGTGAACGAAAGATTCTCAAAATTGCGACTACACACCTCTTAGCAGTTTCTGAGTAGCTCCAGACTTACTCGGCATCTGCGATCAGTTCAGGGCTTGTCGTTCCTGTTTTGACGTCACAAACACACCCAGCGTTCGCCCAGACACTCCTCCGTTTCTCCAGTCACTCCCGCGTTTTTCCCAGAAACGGTAGCGTTTTTTCGCACACACCCATAAAACGGCCTGTTTCCGCCCAGAAACACCCACTTCCTGTCAATCACATTACGATCACCAGAACGAAGAAAAAACCGTGAGTAAAAAACCTAACTGCATAGCAAATTTACTTGGCGCAGTCGCAGTGCGGACATTGCGCATGCGCACTAAGCGGAAAATCGCTACGATGCGAAAAAATTTACCGAGCGAACAACTCGGAATGACCCCCATGGTTTTGCCCAACTGCTAAAAAATTTCCTGCTACGATCAACTTAGAATTACCCCCATAGTAAGGGACTGTGATGTCAAATATCTTTCTTTATTACTTGTTCCTTTTTCTTTATCTAAATCACCATGGTATTCTGTTTTAGTTTAAGGTGACGATTAAGCAACCCACACATCAGCGACATAGCTGTGGATGGATATATTTCCTTGATATATAATAAAAAGTAAATTAATTATAAACTACCCTACATACAGAAAACATATAGAACTGAGAAACAGTGGCCCTCATTCCGAGTTGGTCGGTCGCAAGGCGAATTTAGCAGAGTTGCTCACGCTAAGCCTACGCCTACTGGGAGTGAATCTTAGCTTCTTAAAATTGCGACCGATGTATTCGCAATATTGCGATTACTAACTACTTAGCAGTTTCAGAGTAGCTCCAGACTTACTCTGCCTGTGCGATCAGTTCAGTGCTTGTCGTTCCTGGTTGACGTCACAAACACACCCAGCGTTCGCCCAGGCACTCCCACCGTTTCCCCGGCCACTCCTGCGTTTTTTCCGGAAACGGTAGCGTTTTCAGCCACACGCCCCTGAAACGCCGTGTTTCCGCCCAGTAACACCCATTTCCTGTCAATCACATTACGATCGCCGGAGCGAAGAAAAAGCCGTGAGTAAAAATACTTTCTTCATAGTAAAGTTACTTGGCGCAGTCGCAGTGCGAACTTTGCGCATGCGTACTAAGCGGATTTTCACTGCGATGCGATGAAAAAGAACGAGCGAACAAGTGAGGGCCAGTAATGCCAGAGTAAACAGTCAATTTGCTAAACTAATTGTCTTTGTAAATGTTGTAACATCATGTTCAGGTGATTTTATACTATCTGAAATTCCCTTTCTGTATTGTCTTATGTGATTTGTCACAGTCTCTTATGAATAAAGATTCACATTAGGTTATGCAACAATTCTTGTTATTTATATTCAGTTTGCCAATTGTATTTTTTTTTTGTCATGGCAATGATTACATCATCACCTGTTTTTCCCTTATGGTTCACAGATTGTTCATTACATTTTCAGTAAAAAGCATTAGACATCACAATTACTGTACCAGTCAATGAAAATCAACCCTACAGAATTACCTACAGTAGAGTACTGTAAAATGGCATACTGTACATTTAAAAGTGCATTAATGCCTTGTTTCCTACTGTAAAGAAATGTAAATTACTGTATACTAATAAAAACTATATTTAATATACTGTAAAATAACAAATGATATGGGGGGGTATCCAATTAGCTGCAATAATGACACTGCCGCGAAAAAAGGGTTTTTAACGTTATCACCATTATCCAAATACATTGTGAGAAAAAACAAATTTTTCCCACGAAAATACTGCCAACATTCAAATGCCATGACAATGGGACATCGCCAGCATTCCATGGGTATCACTCCTAATTGAATTGACACCTGGGAGTCTAGTTCAATGAGGCTACATTAACTAAGTTTAAGCTGAATTGGGTGGGACTGAGGAGAAACCGGTTCCGGTAAGAATGGACGACCATGTTATGGTCGACAGTCATTAGGTCGACCACTATTGGTCGACATTGACATGGTCGACATGGGCACATGGTCTACACATGAAAATGGGAGACACATGAAAGGTCGACACATGAAAAGGTCGACATGAGTTTTTTTCCTTTTTTGGGTGTCGTTTTTTTTTGCGTAAAGTGACGGGGAACCCCAATTAGTGCACCGCGTCCCCTCGCATGGCTCTCTTCACTCTCCATGCTTCGGGCAAGGTGCCTCGCTCCACTACAGCTGCACTCGGCACAGATTACCATTCCCAATTGTAGTTCACGTGGATCGTAAAGTATGGAAAAGTTCCACAAAATAATTTTTTTTTAAAAATTCATGTCGACCTTTTCATGTGTCAACCTTTCACGTGTCGACCATTTTCATGTTTCGAGCATGTGTTCATGTCGACCATGTCAATGTCGACCAATAGTGGTCGACCTAATGACTGTCGACCATAACATGGTCGACCATCTGAAAGGATACCGGAGAAACCAATAGCTATTGAACACTTCAGGCCTGATTCTGGGGTGTCTATTTATGAAGCAGTGAAAAGAGTGGAGAAGTGAGATAGTGGAGAAATTGCACATGGCAACCAATCAGCAGTTCTGTATAATTTTATAGTATGCAAATTTAAATGTTACATAAATGTTGATTGGTTGCCATGGGCAACTTTACCACTAGTGCACTTCTCCACACTTTTCACTGCTTCATGAACAGACCACTAGTCACATGCACTCAGTAACGCCGGGAGGGGTTGAGATGGGTACTGTTTAGCTGGGCCAGAGCCTATTGGAGGGGCCCTGTGGCGGCCTGGGTTCCACTACCCCACCTTCACTTTTGTAGAAACTTCAGTCAGGGAGAGATAGGACTGACGGCTGCTGCAGCAGCCTTTCTCCCCAGCCTAGCACATGGCACATGCTGCTGTGTGCCGGGCTGGAGAGAGAGGAAACTGCAGAAGTAGACAGTCCTTTCTCTCCCTGCATGGAGGAATCACACCCATTGACTCCGCAACTCTCTGACACCCCCCCCCCCCCACGCTCGCACGGCCACTTTGTGACTGCAAGTACTATAACTATCTGTTTTTTCATATCTTCTTTGGAGGGGTCTGGCCATACCTCCCTCATTGACCACACCCCCAGTATCGGGGCACGGCAGAGCAGTTGGCATCCCAACATGCGCTACAGATTTTGGATGCAGTAAAATCATTTTCTTTTTCTGCTGCACATGCATCTATGTTGCACTGCGCATGCATCCAGGTTGCATGCACACAGAGAGTTGGAGTTGCAATTGAGGCACACGGGAGACGCATGGTCTCTGAGATATCTTGGAAAAGTCCTGGATGTTCCTGGCCTGTGACTAGATGGTTACTTACTAAACAGTGTAGTGTTATGGGTCTGTCTCTGAAGTGTTTATTTGCTCAGATGCTCAGTCGTTCACGCTTACGTAGATGCGACTACGTCCGACTCATAATCAACCCCATTGTTCGGCTGTAGTTCAGTCTTCCCCGCCTGACGATCATTCAGGTTAAAATGATCTACAGTATGCAGGAGTCTCTGCACAAGCAATTGTGAAGGGAATAGATGAGACAGGTGTGCTGGTGAAAAGACACTAATAATTAGAATAAATGGTGGCATATAACCTACTGATCTAAAAAAATGAATTTGTTTTATGCACCTAGTAGCTATACAATGTCTCTAAATATATAATTCACTGGTCACATTATCAGTATTATATTGAATTGTTATTCCTAACCACAGTGTAAATGTGGGGAAAGCACTTTGGCACTGGTAAGTGTCTGTGGTTATGGGCTCAGGATTAATACTCGTTATGGATGATCGTCCCTGGCATTTTCCATAATGTCTAGCTAGCCTGTTTTTTACTGTACACTCTGATGTTGATTGTGTACAGATAATCCCAGGTCAGCTTTGGTCTAAGTGGCATTCAAGCATTTTTGTCCAAATCTTCCTCTAGCTTTGGGACACAAAGGACTTCTATGTGATACTAAATATCTTTAAACTTGTTGATTTTAGTGCAAGATTTTTCACATACATTGGATGTACAATGACTATTAATGGTATTTACCACCCTTGGTACCTCTTACATTTTGCTGTCTTACAACAACATGGAACTATTGTATGAAGGACTTAAGTGAAATTTATTTCCCCTAATCAGAAGTTATTGATATTGGCCCTCATTCCGAGTTGATCGGTCGCAAGGCGAATTTAGCAGAGTTACACACGCTAAGCCGCCGCCTACTGGGAGTGAATCTTAGCTTCTTAAAATTGCGACCGATGTATGCGCAATATTGCGATTACTAACTACTTAGCAGTTTCAGAGTAGCTTCAGACTTACTCTGCCTGTGCGATCAGTTCAGTGCTTGTCGTTCCTGTTTGACGTCACAAACACACCCAGCGTTCGCCCAGGCACTCCCACCGTTTCTCCGGCCACTCCTGCGTTTTTTCCGGAAACGGTAGCGTTTTCAGCCACACGCCCCTGAAACGCCGTGTTTCCGCCCAGTAACACCCATTTCCTGTCAATCACATTACGATCGCCGGAGCAAAGAAAAAGCCGTGAGTAAAAATACTTTCTTCATAGTAAAGTTACTTGGCGCAGTCGCAGTGCGAACTTTGCGCATGCGTACTAAGCGGATTTTCACTGCGATGCGATGAAAAATACCGAGCGAACAACTCGGAATGAGGGCCATTGTGCCAATGAAAAAAACGTATTCCATCAAATTTGTCAGCATTAATTAGGAACAAAAACAGAAGAGAATATATTAGTAATCCCCCTTCCTCCTACCTTTGGCAGCAATTGTAGCTGAATCTGTTTGGGTAGTGTCTACCAGTTTTGTACATCTGGGCACTGGAAAAGAACCCTATGCTTCTTGGCAACTTTGATCCAGCAAGTTGGATGGTGATCATTGTTGAACAGCAATCTTAAAATGTTGCCACAGATGTTCAATGGGATTGAGATCAGATATTTAACATTTAACTAGGCCATTTCCGGCCATTTTTAGTGTTAAGCTACAGTACTTCAGTGTGGCTTTTGCTATATGCTTTGGGTTATGTTGGATGATAAATCCTCTTTCAAGTCCAAGAGCTCTTAAAGATTGCAGCCAAAATCCTGGTTTTCATCCAAAACTTGTTTGTGCCAAGTACTGTGGCTGACGAGTATGATTTTGATGTTATCAGACCATAGATCAGATCATATCTCTGACATGTCTTTGAAAAAATGGTAGCCGGTCTTTGATGTTAGTTAATTTCAAAAAGGACTTATTTTCCCCCACATTCCCATACAACCCTGATTTATGCAGCATGCATGTTATTATTGTCCCATGCATACTCCCATCTCCATAATGGAAGACAGTAACTCCTTTGTAGTTTTCATTGGCCTATTGACTGACCTCCTTTTACTACAGCTCTTCCCTACCCTATCGCTATCCCTCACCCTAACCCCCTCACCAAACCCTCATCTTTCACCCTAATGGAGGCATGGTGTGTTAAAACTGAAATCGTACACTGTACATAAATGGCGGCGCGCTTAGTCGCAGCGGCTTGGAGCTCCCGTGGGATGAGAATGGCAGTAGCCTACTTTATTTTTACATTACTTGCATTGTTGTGTCCTTGTGGTAGAGCTACGATACGGCTTACCTACCACCGTGAGGTCCTGTTGGGACTACAGGGAGGCAGCGCATCTATGGAGATCCGAAGTGGTTGTGCCGGGAGTGAGGCGGCGCGTGGAGGAGTGGAGAGGCGTGGAGGAGTGGAGAGGCCCTGCAGAGACGGATCCGGAGCGAGGTCTGGTGTGTCCGGTGGCCCTGTGAGAGGTGACTGGGTGCTTCGGACAAGGGGCACTGTGGCCGGCGCTGCTGGCGGTAACGCTGGTGCTGGCATAGCGGGAAGTGACGATGTGCTTCCGGCCACGGTCGCTTCCTCTGACCCTGCTGCTGGCGGCGACGCATCCCTGGAGACGGCTGCTATGCCGGAGAGGCTGGTCCCCCCGGTGAAGGGGGGTTTGGGTGCGTGTAGCCCGCGGCTGCCAGCGCAGGGTGCCAGTAGTCAGGAAAGAGAAGGCCATCGTGTCCATTACTCCCACCATCACTGCAGGAGATCTGGACACAAGATTAGACGGGATGATCCCAGCTGGGGTCTAAATTCTGTGGGAAGCTGGATAAAGGTGCCCACGCAGGGAGAGACGGCAGAAGCGTGGTAAGAGGGCAGGAGTTAAAGTGAGACTTCAGCTTTGCCCGGTGAGGCCTCCTTTGCCTAGCTTACTCTTGGCAAATGTTCGTTCTCTGGTAAATAAACTGGATGATATTCACGCAGAAATAGCAAATAAACGCTGTTGGAGGAATGGTTCCCTTTTAATTTTCACTGAGACTTGATTGACTGAGACTGTTCCTGATTCCGCTTTGGGACTTATAAACAGAATTTTGTTTAGAGCTGATAGGACCGTGGCATCGGGGAAAAGTAGAGGTGGAGGGGTTTGTATCTATGTGAATACGCTGTGGTGCTATCACTGACCTGATTTGGGAGTGTTGTGGACTCGGGGCTTCTTCCGATGACCGGGAAGAGGAACCGCTACTGGGTCGCAGTAGAGATGGCCGGATGTAGGTCTTCCTCATGCAGGATTAAGACGGCAGGCAGGAAGCACAGAGGAATTCTTGAAGGTCTCCTGAAAGACAAGACTTGTAGAAATACTGAAGGCTGAGGTACTGAGATATTGAAGGCACTGTGGTGTTGGAGACACTGTGGTGTTGGAGGCACTGAGGTGCTGGGAGTACAGAGAGTGCTGGGAGGCACTCGGAGGCACGAGGGTGCTTGGAGGCACGGAGGTACTTGGAGGCACGAGGTAATTGGAGGCACGGAGGTGCTTGGAGGCACGGGGATGCTTGGAGGCACGAGGTGCTTGGAGGCACGGAGGTGTTTGGAGGCACGGAGGTGTTTGGAGGCACGAGGTGCTTGGAGGCACGAGGTGCTTGGAGGCAGGGAGGTGCTTGGAGGCAGGGAGGTGCTTGGAGGCAGGGAGGTAATTGGAGGCACGGAGGTGCTTGGAGGCACAGAGGTGTTTGAAGGCACCAAGGTGTTTGGAGGCACGGAGGTGCTTGGAGGCACTGAGGTGCTTGGAGGCAAGGAGGTGCTTGGAGGCAGGGAGGTGCTTGGAGGCACGAGGTAATTGGAGGCACGGAGGTGCTTGGAGGCACAGAGGTGTTTGGAGGCACCAAGGTGTTTGGAGGCACGGAGGTGCTTGGAGGCACGGAGGTGCTCGGAGGCACTGAGGTACTTGGAGGCACGGGGTGCTTGGAGGCACAGGATGCTTGGAGGCACAGGATGCTTGGAGGCACAGGAGATCACAGGGACGAGGGAGCTCTGGAATCACAGCTTCCGCAGGAGAAACGAAGATACTCAGGCACCGGATCTCTGCCTGGTGTCTGGTTTTAAATCCCCCGCCCTAGCCTGATTGGCGGAGCAGGCAGGTGACGTCAGACCTGCTCCGCCTCCTTGCCCTCTCTTATGATGGCGGCGTCCTTGCTTCCGGGAAGCAGCCGGAGGGACGCGCCGACCCGCCGCCAAAGCCGGAGACCGCCAGGAGAAGAGAGGCGCCGGGCAGACCAGGCCACCCGCAGGGACAAGCGCGGTCGCCGCTGCCCGAGGTGCGTGGCAGTACCCCCTCCTCCAGGAGTGGCCCCTGGACACTTCCCGGGCTTAGTCGGATGTCTGGAGTGGAAGATCCGAACCAGACGAGGAGCCGTTACTTCAGTAGCCTCAATCCAACTTCTCTCCTCAGGACCATAACCCTTCCAGTCCACCAAGTACTGTAATTTTTTATGAAGATAACGAGAGTCAAGAATAGCTTTGATTTCAAACTCCGCTCCAGCTTCTGCCACTACAGACGTTGGCCTAGGGAATGCTGAGTGGAACCGATTCAGAATGAGGGGACGGAGTAGAGAAACATGAAAGGCGTTAGGTATTCGAAGATGGGCAGGCAAACCCAGTTTACAGACCACAGGATTTAAGACTTGTAGCACCGGGTAAGGACCGATGAACCTTGGAGCGAATTTCATGGTGGGCACCTTCAACCGGAGATTACGTGTGGACAGCCATACCCTGTCCCCAACTTTATATTGAGGTGCGGCTCGCCGTTTCTTATCTGCGAAGAACTTGTACCGGACAGAAACCTTCTTAAGATTAGCATGAACCTTTCTCCAAATTTGTCCAAAGTGTTGTAGAGTGGACGCTACAGCAGGAACCTCTACTATCGGAAGGCTTGGAAATTCTGGAACACGGGGATGGAATCCGTAGTTGACGAAGAATGGGGATTCCCCAGTGGAAGAATGAAACAAATGGTTATGGGCAAACTCCGCCCAAGGCAACAACTCCACCCAGTTGTCCTGTGAAGGAGAGAGATACAAACGAAGAAAAGTCTCTAGATCTTGATTGACTCGTTCCGTTTGACCATTTGTTTGGGGATGATAAGCGGACGAAAACTTAAGTTTAATTTGTAGGGTTGAACAGAGGGCTTTCCAAAACCTGGCGGTGAACTGTACTCCACGGTCAGAAACAATCTCTTGTGGCAACCCATGCAAACGAAAATGTTCTCGGATAAACAGTAGAGCCAGTTTCGGTGCTGTCGGGAGACCAGTCAAAGGCACAAAGTGTGCCATCTTCGAAAAACGGTCAACGATAACCCAAACGGTGTTGCAACCCTTGGAACAGGGCAAGTCAGTGATGAAGTCCATGGAAATGTGAGTCCAGGGTCTCACAGGGATAGGCAGAGGACGAAGTAACCCTGCAGGAGGCAGACGAGGAGATTTATGTTGTGTACATTGGGGACAAGAATTAACGCAATCTTGTACATCCTTCCTCATGGTGTTCCACCAGTAAGACCTTTGCAGAAACTTGTACATCTTCTGGGCACCGGGATGACCGTAAAACTTGGAGTTATGGACCCACAGTAGTATTCCTGGCCGGAATCTAGCTGGTACGGACATTCTTCCAGGAGGAGGAGCTGGAGTAGTTAAAGCAGCAGAGACAGAAACTGGATTCAGAATTCATCCTCGTCTGTGGAAACTTGTGAACGGGAAAGCGCATCTGCTTTAATATTGAGAGTCCCGGCCCGGTACTTGATAATGAACGAGAATCGGGAAAAGAAAAGTGCCCATCTCGCCTGGCGAGGATTCAAGCATTGTGCGGATTTGATGTACAGCAAATTCTTGTGATCCGTGTAGATGGTAAACACATGTTTAGCCCCTTCCAGAAGATATCTCCACTCTTCCAAGGCAGATTTGATAGCCAAGAGTTCCTGGTCTCCAATAGTGTAATTTCGTTCGGCCGGAGAGAATTTACGAGAATGGAAGCCACACGGATGTAATTTCTTATCAGAGGTGTACTGGGAGAGAACAGCCCCAACCCCGACTGAAGATGCATCAACTTCTAAGAAGAAGGGTTCATCGAAATTTGGTTGTTGGAGAACTGGCGCCGTCATGAAAGCTAACTTTAAGTGAGAAAAAGCTACAATGGCTTCCGGAGGCCACAAACTTGGATTAGAACCCTTCCTCATCAGGGCGGTAATGGGCGCAACAATGGTGGAGAAACCCTTAATGAATTTCCTGTAGTAGTTCGCAAAGCCCAGGAACCTTTGTATTGCTTTCAAAGAAAGAGGCTGAGTCCAGTCACGAATGGCAGACAGCTTTTCCGGATCCATGCGAAGCTCCGTCCCCGAGATGATATAACCGAGGAACGGAATAGATGTTACTTCAAAGGTACATTTGGAAAGTTTGGCATAGAGATGATTCTCTCGTAAACGGTGGAGCACCTCTTTAGCTTGAGTCCTGTGTTCGACAAGATTCTTGGAAAAGATCAGTATGTCGTCCAAATATACCACAACACTCTGATACAGCATGTCACGAAAGATTTCATTGACGAATCCCTGGAAAACCGCGGGAGCATTACTAAGACCAAACGGCATCACCAAGTATTCGTAATGCCCATCTCGGGTATTAAATGCAGTCTTCCATTCATCCCCCTCTCGGATGCGTATAAGATTATAAGCTCCCCTCAAGTCGAGTTTGGAAAAAATGCGGGCACCACGAACCCTATCAAATAATTCTGTGATTAGTGGCAAGGGGTATTTATTCTTAATAGTAATGTTGTTTAAGCCGCGGTAGTCGATGCATGGTCTCAACCCCCCGTCCTTTTTCTTCACGAAAAAGAAGCCCGCACCAGCAGGGGAGGAAGAGGGGCGAATAAATCCCTTGAGCATATTGGACTTAATATACTCCGACATGGCTTGAGTCTCGGGAAGAGACAGAGGATATGTGCGACCACGGGGTGGCGTCTTCCCTGGGACAAGGTCAATAGGGCAGTCCCAAGGCCTGTGAGGTGGTAACAGGTCAGCAGCTTGTTCCGAAAATACGTCCTTGTACCCTTGATATGCCTCCGGAATGTGCTCTTCATCCGTTTTGGAGGTGACACGGAGCGGACAAACAGGAGTAAGACAATTAGTGTGACAAAAGGAACTCCAGGACAGAATTTGTGACGACTTCCAGTCGATGTGGGGATTATGACCTTTTAGCCAAGGCATTCCAAGAACCAGATCATGGGGCATTTCTGGGATTACCAAGAGTTCCAAATCTTCCTGATGTAGAGCCCCGACCTGCAGCTTAACTGGCCCCGTGCGCGACATTATAAGACCTTTGGAAATTCTAGTCCCGTTGATAGCCGTCAGTGAAATTGGCCGCTCGATAGGCTGTAACTTTAAACCCAAGCTTTGGGCACAGAAGGAAGAAATGAAGTTCCCTGCAGCTCCGGAATCCAATAGGGCTTCACAAGACTTGGAGACTGAATCGGAGACTAGAGTTACTGGAAGCAAACAGTCCGAAGTTGGAGAAGCTTTTGTCGTAACCCCCAGCTTGACTCCTCCGGAACAAGCTAGGCCTGCCCGTTTCCCGGACGAGATTTACAAGATTTAAGAAAATGATCCGCGGCTCCACAGTAAAGGCAGAGTTTACCCTCACGACGACGCTGTCGTTCTTCCGGAGACAGTCGGGATCGGTTAATTTGCATGGGCTCATCTGAGCTAGGTGAGGCCACCGGTCTAGGAGTAGGATTCCGGAACCTGGAACGATCCGGACGGCTACGTTCTCTTCCACGCTCCTGCATCCGAAGATCCACCTTGACGCAAAGGGAAATCAGATCTTCTAATGGATCCGGCAGATCTCTGGTAACCAGCTCATCTTTCAGCCGGTCGGAAAGACCGTTCCAGAAGGCAGCTCTCAGGGCGTCATTATTCCAGCGTAGTTCGGAAGCAATGGTCTGGAAATGAACCACGTACTGACCCACGGAACGGGCGCCCTGTCGAACACGGAGCAAGTCGGAAGAAGCAGTGGTCATTCTGCCGGGTTCGTCGAAAATCCTTCGAAAGGACGAGATGAAGTTGGTATAGTTGGAAACCATGGGATCAGATCGTTCCCATAATGGAGACACCCAATCCAAAGCAGAACCTTCCAACAGAGAAATAATATATGCTACCTTGGACCGGTCTGTAGGAAAGTTGTGTGCAAGTAGCTCGAAATGTACCTCGCATTGGTTCAAGAAACCACGACAATTTTTAGGATTCCCATTATAGCGGGACGGAGTAGGCAGCTGAAGGCGTGGAGTGATACCGGCCGATGGTTGAACATTGCTGGCAACGGCGACTGGTGCGACTACTGGAACAGGTGCCGGAATTACTGAGGCTAGAGACGCCTGAATCTGATCCAGACGCCCGGACAACTGCTGGAGGTACTGCATCACCTGGCCTTGTGCCGCTTCCTGACTTTGTACTCGAGAAGCCAGGTTCTGGATGGCACTTGAGTCCGTGTTCCGATTCCCCGGGTCCATGGGGCCTGAGTATACTATCACTGACCTGGTTTGGGAGTGTTGTGGACTCGGGGCTTCTTCCGATGACCGGGAAGAGGAACCGCTACTGGGTCGCAGTAGAGATGGCCGGATGTAGGTCTTCCTCATGCAGGATTAAGACGGCAGGCAGGAAGCACAGAGGAATTCTTGAAGGTCTCCTGAAAGACAAGACTTGTAGAAATACTGAAGGCTGAGGTACTGAGATATTGAAGGCACTGTGGTGTTGGAGACACTGTGGTGTTGGAGGCACTGAGGTGCTGGGAGTACAGAGAGTGCTGGGAGGCACTCGGAGGCACGAGGGTGCTTGGAGGCACGGAGGTACTTGGAGGCACGAGGTAATTGGAGGCACGGAGGTGCTTGGAGGCACGGGGATGCTTGGAGGCACGAGGTGCTTGGAGGCATGGAGGTGTTTGGAGGCACGGAGGTGTTTGGAGACACGAGGTGCTTGGAGGCGCGAGGTGCTTGGAGGCAGGGAGGTGCTTGGAGGCACGGAGGTGCTTGGAGGCACGAGGTGCTTGGAGGCAAGGAGGTGTTTGGAGGCACGGAGGTGTTTGGAGGCACGGAGGTGTTTGGAGGCACGAGGTGCTTGGAGGCACGAGGTGCTTGGAGGCAGGGAGGTGCTTGGAGGCAGGGAGGTGCTTGGAGGCACGAGGTAATTGGAGGCACGGAGGTGCTTGGAGGCACAGAGGTGTTTGGAGGCACCAAGGTGTTTGGAGGCACGGAGGTGCTCGGAGGCACGGAGGTACTTGGAGGCACGGGGTGCTTGGAGGCACGGGGTGCTTGGAGGCACAGGATGCTTGGAGGCACAGGATGCTTGGAGGCACAGGATGCTTGGAGGCACAGGAGATCACAGGGACGAGGGAGCTCTGGAATCACAGCTTCCGCAGGAGAAACGAAGATACTCAGGCACCGGATCTCTGCCTGGTGTCTGGTTTTAAATCCCCCGCCCTAGCCTGATTGGCGGAGCAGGCAGGTGACGTCAGACCTGCTCCGCCTCCTTGCCCTCGTTTATGATGGCGGCGTCCTTGCTTCCGGGAAGCCGCCGGAGGGATGCGCCTACCCGCCGCCGAAGCCGGAGACCGCCAGGAGAAGAGAGGCGCCTGGCAGACCAGGCCACCTGCAGGGACAAGCGCGGTCGCCGCTGCCCGAGGTGTGTGACAGGTGCTCAAATGCTGTTCTTATTGAAACTTATTGTTCTGAGAATTTAGAATATTTATTGATTAAGTGCAGGCCTTATTATTTGCCCCGTGAATACTCTGTTATTATGGTAATGGCTGTTTATATTTGTCCGCAGGCTAATGCAGGTTATGCACTCGACACTTTATATGATATATTAACTGGTTTACAGTCCAAATATGTGGACGCTGCTTTTATTATTGCTGGGGATTTTAATGGGACTGATTTACAGTCAGTCCTACCTAAATTTTATAAATATGTTCAGGTGCCCACACGTGGTGACAATATTCTGGATCAAGCGTACACTAATATGGTCCTTGCTTACGAGACAGTTGTCTTTCCACATATTGGGAAATCAGATCACGTTTCTTTATTTTTGTTCCCCAAGTATAAAACCCTGGTTAGGCGCGTTAGGCCTATGGAAAAATCTATTACTGTATGGCCAGAAAATGCCGTAGCGAGGCTCCAGGATACTTTAGCATTTACAAATTGGGAGTTGCTAATCGAGGAATCCATGAGAGGTGGGTCTATAGATATTGACTTATTGGCAACTATGGTAATAGGCTATATAAATTGTTGTGTAGAAAGTGTAACAACTAAGCAGTGTTTTAAAATTTTTGCGAAGGAGAAACCTTGGATGAATGCAGAAGTTCGCTCCCTGCTAAAGTCTAGGGATAGGATTTTTAAAACGGGGGATAAGGACGCTTATTCGGCTGCAAGAGCGGAATTGAGGAGGGGGATAAAAAAGGCAAAAATTGAGTTTTCAGACAGGATGGAAGATAGGTTTAGGCAGTGTAATGATTCCAAGAGTATGTGGAGGAGTCTGCAAGATATTACCGATTATAAACCTAGGAAATTGACGTCGAGTGTATCAAATAGTACGATGGTAGAAGATCTTAATGTTTTTTATTCTAGATTTGATAAGAACAACAAAACTACTGCTAAAACTGTTGAGATCAGATCTGGAGAGGCCCCGGTAGTATTGGACGAACAGGATGTTTTGAAGTGTCTCAGAGGTGTTAGTATGGGCAAATCTGCTGGCCCGGATGGGATCCAGGGTAAAATCCTTAGGAAATGTAGTAATCAATTGGCTGGGATTTTTATGGTAATTTTTAATATTTATTTACATGTTTGTAGAATACCAAACTTTTTTAAGGTCACAGAAATTATTCCTATACCTAAAAAGGGAATGCCCAAATGTCTTGATGATTATCGACCTATCGCGTTAACATCATTAGTTATGAAATATTTTGAGCGATTAATGGTAAAACATATCAAATCTCATTTTCCTCAAAATTTTGATCCTTTTCAATTTGCTTATCGGCAGAATCGGTCCACGGAAGATGCAGTATTGATGGTTTTACATCAGGCTTTGACCCATTTGGATAAGAAAGGGACTTGCGTGAGAATCTTATTTGTGGATTTTAGTTCTGCGTTTAATACTATTGTTCCGGCATCCTTGGTTCTTAAGCTTTTTAATTTGGGCTTAAATGGTTTTATGTGTAATTGGATTTTAGATTTTTTGACTGATAGGCCACAATTTGTTATGCTAGGTAAATCTGTGTCTAGTGAGGTCCGTATAGGTACGGGGGTTCCGCAAGGGTGTGTTTTGAGCCCGTTATTATATTCCTTGTTTTCATATGATTGTTCTTCAGTCTCAGATTCTGTTAAAGTGGTGAAATTTGCAGATGACCTTGCAGTTGTAGGTTTGATAAGTGGAAATGATGAGACATTTTATAGACTTGAAATTTTACGCTTACAGGAATGGAGTAAAGTAAATAGTTTGATTTTAAATACATCAAAAACTAAGGAAATGGTTGTTGATTTTAGACGTGGCAGCAATAGACCATTACTTCCTGTATTTTTGGGATTCATTTAAATTTTTGGGTATGTATATTGCAAATGATTTAACTTGGTCCTTAAATTGTAATTTTTTTATTTAGAAGGCGCAGTAGCGCCTTTTTTTCTTAAGGAGACTCAGGGCGGTCTGCTTGAGTACGAGCACTTTGGTCAAGTTTTATCAAAGTATTATTGAGAGCGTTTTGACATACGGGATTATAGTATGGTTTGGGAACTGCACTGTAGCCGAACGTATTGCCCTGGAACGTGTGGTCAAAACTGCTAGTAAGATTATTGGGGTACCTTTGCCTTGTTTGAAGGACTCTTATGGGAAAAGAGTGCTAAGGAAAGCTAGGTGTATTCTGGCTGATGAAAGTCATATAAATTGTATGGTTTTTGATAGATTGCCATCTTTAAAACGTTTTGTCGTACAGTTTTTTTCCAACAGCCGTTCGGATGTTAAATGATCACTAGGCCCAGTGTTAAATCAGTGTTAGACTTTGTATAACTAGAGCATGGTTTTTTATTGTTTATTCTCTTCACACGAATTGTTCCTATCTGTATTTCATTGACATTATGTTGCTGTCTTGTTAATGACAAATAAAGTATATTATTATTATTATTATTATTAAGTGCTAATGACAATGGTAGGCTGACACCAGAGGAAGGCAGGCCAATGTGTCACTTTGCACAGTTGCTGAAAGCTTGCTGATTCACTGCATGAGAGGTAAGGCTTTGCTCACTGAAGCTTAATGAAACCTATGCAAATGGAATAACAGCTTAGGAAGTAAACTTTCTGCACAGAAGCATTCAAGCTTTGCTGATTCTCTGAGGAGTCCAAATTGTGTATGCCAGGGTAAACCTTCGTATGGGCTTTTACTTGGCTAATACAAAAACAGAGGATCTTATTCAGGTCCCGATGGACCTGAGGTGCATTTCACAAAGTATGATGTTCGGTACTTAGACCATGCACCGGACCGATACTGCACATGTGCAGTACCGGTCTTAGATGGTGGACGCAGTACTGCACCAGACTGTCAGTGATTGACAGACTGATGTCACTTGGGGATGGGAAGGGGGCAGCAACAGCCTTTTTTCTGAAAACAGAAGCATATTGCCACCAATTTGGCGGAAGGATGAGGCCAGGATCTCCATCAGAGGACAAAGATTTCCTGGCCTCTAGGTAACAGCTGCGGCGGCCAGCTTACTTGATCCAATGGGTCATTCAGCCAGCTGACAGTGTCAGAGATGATTTGATACTGAATCCTAGGATGCAGCTCTGATCAGTGACGTCTCCTGCTCAATTACCATGTTAGTGCTATCACTGCAGCTTATATGTATGTATATATATATATATATATATATATATAAAAGCAGCAGTGATAGCTACTCTGTCCACATTTTAATCAAGCCCAAAATGCCTTACTTTATTAAAACCTTATATTAGGGTGTTATTAAATACATTAATTTTTTAAAGGTCAATTATGAAGAGCTTAGCCAGATTAAAGCTACATGAATGGTATACTGTTCTTTTCAGAGAAAGCAAATAAATGGCTGCGAGTCAAGTAGAGTGACATAACCCAGTGTCAGTCAGCTCCTGCATCAGCTGATAACATGGCAGGAAGCATAAAATGGGATAATGTTGCTCAAGAATCAAATGTCATTTTGACATTGTATAAACAGCATAATGAATATGTGGCATAGTTGTGGTCACCAGTGAATAATAAAGATATAGAAAAACATGAGAAGGTTTGGATGTGTGTTGCCTTAGAAATAAGGTATGGCGGTATACATGGAGGAATACATTGGGTATCCGGACTCTGGGTCAACACCACTTAGATCGACACCCATTAGGTCGACACCCTTTGGTCAACAGTGAATAGGTTGACACTAGAAATAGGTCGACATAAGCATTAGGTCAACATGCAAAGAGGTCGACATGAGTTTTTCAATTTTTTACTTTTTTTGGAACTTTTTCATACTTTATGATCCACGTGGCCTACGATTGGGAACGATAACCTGTGCCGAGCGCAGCGATGCACCTTGCCGAAGCATGGAGAGCCAAGCGAGCCATGCGAGGGGACACGGTGCACTAATTGGGGTTCCCGGTCACTTTACGAAGAAAACGACACAAAAAACCCATGAAAAACTCATGTCGACCTTGTTCATGTCGACCTAATGGCCGTGCCAACCTATTTCTAGTGTCGAACTAGCCACTGTCGACCAATAGGTGTCAACCTAATGGGTGTCGACCTAGACACTGTCGACCCTGAGTCCCATACCATACATTGTGATGAAATACTGTACTAGTCAAACTGTCTTTTGATTGGAATGTTTGTCTACAAATATACTCAAGGACAGAGAAAGATTTGTCTCATGAGGATGGATTCATTGCCTACTCAAAATGAATGTATCAATATGTATAAAAAGTAAATTAAGCAGTTGTTCTATAGTAGTATTTTCCAAATCCGGACCTCACAAGCCCTAAACAGCTCATGTATTAAGGATTCTTTAAGCATGCACAGATGGCTTGTTCTGCCACAGAGAGAAATCCTGAAAACAAGGGGGTGCATGAGGACTGTTATTGGGAAAAACTGATCCAGAGTACAAATCTATTTTCCCTGTGTTAAACATAGTGGTAAGCATTGCTGCTTCAGAGCACTATGGTCATTAGTTTATTTACAGACGAGGGTCTTTTCTATGCGGAGCCTTTAGATACTCTGATTAGGTACTCAGGGGCAGATGTATTAAGCCTGGATAAGGGGTAAAGAAGTAATAAAGCAGTGATAAGCGCACGCAAGGTGATTTCGCACCAGCCAATCATCTCCTAACTGTCATTTTTCAAATCTGTAATGACTGGCTGGTGCGTTATCACCTTGCGCTTATCACTGGTTTATTGCTTCTTAATCCTTCTCCAGGCTTAATACATCTGCCCCCCTGACGGGTCAGGGCGTTTATGTGAATGGCAAATACCTCTGTGTAGCGCTGTGTAACTAGCGGTGTTATATAAATAAACATAATAATATGCTGTCACGGACTTGGAGGTAATTCAGACCTGATCGCTCGCTAGCTGTATTTTGCAGTCCTGCTTTCACATAGTCGCCGCCCACCGGGGAGTGTATTTTAGCTGTGCAAGTGTGCGGTCGCAAGTGCAGCCGAGCGGTACAAAAAGATTTTGTGCAGTTTCTGAGTATCCCAGGACTTACTCAGCCGCAGCGAGCACATCAGCCTGTCCGGGACCGGAATTGACGTCGGACACCCGCCCTGCAAACGCTTGGGAACGCCTGTGTTTTTCCAACCACTCCCAGAAAACGGTCAGTTGCCACCCATAAACGCCTTCTTCCTGTCAATCTCCTTGTGATCGCCCGTGCAAAGGGATTCTTCACACAAACCCATCGCAGAGCAATGAACCACTTTGTGCCTGTGCGACGTGCCTGCGCATTGCGGTGCATAAGCATGCGCAGTTCTGACCTGATCGCAGCGCTGCAAAAAATGCTAGCGAGTGACCAGGTCTGAATTAGGCCCCTGGTTCTGTCCCTCAAGCTCGCTGCCTAGACGCCATCCTTGACTTTGAACTGTCTTTTGCTACCCACATGCAATCTGTCTCTAAATCATGTTACATACAGTACATCTAAAAAATACGAACTTATCTTACACAAGACACTGCAAAAACTCTAATCCATGCACTCATTATCTGCCACATTGATTATTGCAATACTGGTCTTACGAAAAACAGACTCCATTACAATCCATATTGAATGCAGCTGCAAGGCTGGATGTGTGTTATCTGCTGATCTGTTCTGTCAAACTCTCCATTGGCTACCTGTATTCAGCTGTGTTCAATTTAAAATACTTTTACTTACATATAATGTTATTAACAAAACTACACTAACATACATCTCTTTGTTTATCTCAAAATATCTCCAAACTCGACCTCTCCGGTCTGCACAAGATCTCGCTCCCATTCATGATTGCAGGACTTCCTTAAGGCTCCACCCACTCTGTGGAATGCCCTACCATGCACAGGAAGACTCTCCTCTAATCTCCAAACCTTCAAGCATTCTCTGAAAACTCACCTCTTCAGGCAAGCTTACCAAATTCCGGAAACCACAAGCATAACCTTTATAAACATTCATATCTAATTACATCCTCTTTGTACAGTCCACACATACTGTATACTCACATATATTATATTTCTTCAATTTGACATCCTCCTGACCTCTCGTCAACATTGCAGTGTGACTACTGTATATCATACAGCCCACCAAGAAACTCTACAATCTGGCTGGACCATTTTGTAATAGATAGCACCTATCCTTGTGTATCAATACCTATTTCCCTATAGCTTGTGAGCTCGGCCTTCCTACCTCTACTGTATGTCTGTCAGTTATTACCCAGTTTTCTACTATAACTGTTGTTCCAATTGTAAAGTGCAATGGAACATGTTGCGCTATATAAGAAACAGTTAATAAATAAATAAGTTATTTAATAGCAAGATCAGGGATGACATTTTAGAATTTAGATTATTTCATTATTGACATATTTGAATGTATATTGATCATTTATTCAATATTTTAAGTGTCATTTTTCATTAATGCTAATTATTTTCTGAGACTGACTATGCGCCTCGTTCAGAGATGAACGGTAATTCAAAGCCCCCTTGTAAGTGGCATTGAATTAACATTCAATTTGAAGGATGTAACATGCATGAAGTGTCACATTAGAAGAGACACTTCCTTCATATAGCTGCGATTTCAGCACTGCGACCAAGCTGGGATTCAGCTTTATGACCATTGGTGTTGTTTATGCAGATGGCCAGCTGAATAAGCTTCAACTTATGCAGCTAACCAAAGGAAGAGGGGTCTGCAAGGTCAGGAAGTCTGTGTGGCAACACGGAGACCCTTGACTCTCCCTCCAAGAACACAGGGGTAATACTCCCTCATTTACAGGAACACAGGCCTCCTCCTGCCCCGTCCCCACCCCCCTCAACACAGCTGCCTGTCATTTATTGCACCTTCTACTGCATCAAGACCCAGTGGTCCTTGCTTTGCTCTTGATACTATTTGGCCTGGATTTTTGTTGCCCCCACAGTAGACACTGTGATATTGCATCAACATGGTGAGATCAGGTATCTTCATTTTTTTCTGAGCCTCATCACTGGTAGATTGCAGGCCATTCACATGGAATGAAGATATGCATTCACATTCCTGGTATGCTTCCCTGGGCAATACTAAATTTTGAAGCTGAACCAGAGCCCCCAACTTTGCAGTATCCAGATATCCAGAAAGGATTATGGTCAGTTATAACAAAATTCCACTCAAGTGATGTAGAGTACTTTTCTTGACTTGACGGTATTGATGTTTGCAGAGTTCCACTTAGATTGTCAGAGGCTTTGACTACCATGATGATTATACACTCTTTGTAAACCTGTACCTGAGTCAGCTCAGCTCTTAGACCCTTCAAACAACAATCAGCGTACAAAATGAATGGCTTTTCAAAGTTGAAAATGCAAACACCAGAGCAGTCATCAGCCTCTGCTTTTTTTTTTCTCACAAAAGCAACATCTTATGTGGCCCCTTTGAGTATTCTCCCTACAACATTTCACAGAGGGGGCCTTACACATTGGTGAGATCTTGGCTGAACCTTCCATAATAACTGACAGTCCCAGAAAACATATAGCTCCATCCACGTACTGCTGTAATTTTGTCAGGTGTGTAATCTCTCCATGGCTTGAGTATTTCTAGGTATTCCAGGTTGCAATTCAAGAGATTGCATTTCCTAGGATTTAATTTTAGCCTGTGTCTATCAGAATTCTCTGCAGTGACGACAGTCAACATTCAAGCTTCTATTGGTTCAGGTTGTGTGAGCCATTTGCCTCTAATATGACCACAAGGCCTTGAAACTTTTTTAGAGTCTGTACTTCCTTTTACTGGATAACCTTGTGCTGGGGTGGCAATTCCAGCTATTGCTAGTAGTTGGACTTGGTGATTCCCAGATCATCAACCTCACTGGACCTCCACTCAGTTCACAATAGTATACAGTTATCTCAATCAAAGCCCATGATCCCTTCTCCTGGTGAAATGTCTACCCAATATCTAAGATCACATTTAGCCATATGATCACAGGTCTGTGCTTGAGGAAAAATGTATTCATAACAAGGATGCCTTTCCGACCTAGCAATAGACTTGAGAGCTCAATGTCCATCCTGTGAACTCCTGTGACTTTGCTAGTGCCGGGAGAATTTATTGCTTCTTTTTGCCTGAACATGTATCTTAGTTGCAATGCAATATGCATAGGACACACTAGGAGAATATGATGATTAATTATGCAACACTTTTATATCTGTGTGCAAGTGAGTTTGTATACAAAGCACAATGGAACTTGGCATGGGAAGACACTGCAGCCACTGCATCACTTTGTATACAGATTGGGATTTAGTCACACACAGATATACAAGTCTTGCATATTGTCACACTCGCGGCGCTGTGGCTGCCGCGCTTACCACTCCGGGTGCGCTTGGTCTCCCGGCGGTCGTTGCCCCCGGTGGGCTCCTGGTCGTCGCGTCTTGCTGGCGCTGCCTCCGGCGGGTTCCCGGGGTGTGGGCACCGCCATTGCGCCCAGCATCCACGAGAGCATGGTGAGCGGCTGACGTCATCGGCCCCTTCCACCAATCAGGAGAGGGCGGGAAGTTCAAAGGCAGATGCCGTACAGAGCCCCGGGCCTGAGTATTGTCTTTCCAATGATCACCAGTGCTAGCAGCGTTCAGTGTGTTCTCAAGCTGAACGTCTCCTGTGTTCCAGCATTGCAGAGTATCTTTCAGTGGGACATTCCCTGTGCTACCAGCATTACAGAGTATCTTTCAGTGGGACATTCCCTGTGCTACCAGCGTTACTGAGTATCTCTCAGTGAGACATTCCCTGTGCTACCAGCGTTACAGTGTATCACTCAGTGGAACCTTCCCTGTGCTACCAGCATTACAGTGTATCACTCAGTGGGACATTCTCTGCGTTACCAGCGTTACAGTGTATCTCTCAGAGGGACACCTCCTGTGCTTCCAGTATTACAGGGTATCCCTAAGTGGAACGCCTCCCAAACTTCCAGAGTTACACTGAATCTCAAATCCTCATTTATTTCTTCAGCATCACTCACAAGTTCTTCATTCTTCTGTGTGCTTCAACATCGTTCTCAAATCTTCATTCATCTCTTCAGCATCGCTCACAAGTTCTTCATTCTTCTGTGTGCTTCAACATCGTTCTCAAATCTTCATTCATCTCTTCAGCATTGCTCACAAGTTCTTCATTCTTCTGTGTGCTTCAACATCGTTCTCAAATCTTCATTCATTTCTTCAACATCGCTCACAAGTTCTTCATTCTTCTGTGTACTTCAGCATCGCCCCCAAGCCTTGGCCACAACTAATTCTTTAGCATTTAAAGAAATAAATTGGAGAGAACACTTAGCTAGCGCTGTACTCGTTTTTCTTTCCTTTAGGTTCCCCTTCAATAATATTCTCACAGATTTGATCGCATGTAAGATAATGAAAAAGATTGTATATAGTGTGAAGTACTGTTTAATACAAAACACATATACACAAATACACATTTAGAATAGGATCAGATTTGACAAAATCCTCTAGGAGGTGTGTAAGATGGGTAATTACTACGATCAGTGGGGACTGTGCACAAACAGTTCCAACAGCGTTTGTGTCCCAAATATGGGTGCTCCGGATCAGCTCACACTTCACAGAGATGATAACTGCTGGATCTAGGCAACGACACTACACTTGTTCAGCGCCTCCACAGGAAAAAACAACGCGTTTCCTCCCCTAGCAGGGGACTTTTTCAAGGTGCAGTCAAGATACTGATCCTTTCTTGACTGCACCTTGAAGAAGTCCCCTGCTAGGGGAGGAAACGCGTTGTTTTTTCCTGTGGAGGCGCTGAACAAGTGGAGTGTCGTTGCCTAGATCCAGCAGTTATCTGTGTGAAGTGTGGGCTGATCCGGAGCACCCATATATGGGACACAAACGCTGTTGGGACTGTTTGTGCACAGTCCCCACTGATCGTGGTAATTACCCATCTTACACGCCTCCTAGAGGATTTTGTCAAATCTGATCCTATTCTAAATGTGTATTTGTGTATATGTGTTTTGTATTAAACAGTACTTCACTATATACAATCTTTTTCATTATCTTACATGCGATCAAATCTGTGAGAATATTATTGAAGGGGAACCTAAAGGAAAGAAAAACGAGTACAGCGCTAGCTAAGTGTTCTCTCCAATTTATTTCTTTATTTGCACTTTTGGTGAGGGGTGAAGGAGACCTCATAGGAGAGAATTTCTGGCTTTTAGCTGCTATTAATTGCGCACTGAAGTGTTTCTATTATTTAAAGTTTATTAATTCTTTAGCATTACACGTCGGTTACAACGGCTAAGTTCTGCATGAGGAAAACCTACATCCGGCCATCCCTGCTCCGGCCCAGCTGTGGTTCCTCTTCCCGATCATCGGAAGAACCCCCGAGTTCTCAACACTCCCAACCCAGGTCAGTGACAGTATTCTCAGGCCACATGGACCCGGGGGATCGGAACCCAGAGTCAAGCGCCATCCAAAACTTGGCTTCCCGAGTTCAGAGTCAGGAGGCGGCACAGAGCCAGGTGATGCAGTATCTACAGGAATTATCCAGCCGGCTGGATCAAATTCAGGCTTCCCTGGCTTCAGTAGTTCCGGCTCCTGCTCCAGTACTCGCTCAAGTAGTCGTCTCCAGTAATGTTCAGTCCTCGTCTGGAACCAGGTCACGCCTTCAGCTTCCCACTCCCTCTCGCTATAATGGGAATCCAAAGAATTGGCGTGGTTTTCTCAACCAATGCGAGGTGCATTTTGAACTTATCTCACACAATTTCCCCACGGATCGGTCCAAAGTGGCATACATTATTTCCTTGCTTGAAGGTTCAGCGTTGGATTGGGTGTCTCTGTTGTGGGAACGATCTGACCCATTGATTTCCAGTTACACTAATTTCATTGCGTCATTCCGAAGGATTTTTGATGAGCCCGGCAGAATGACCGCTGCTTCCTCGGACCTGCTCCGAGTCCGTCAAGGCTCCCGTTCTGTGGGACAGTATGTGGTTCACTTCCAGACCATTGCCTCAGAACTACGCTGGAATAATGATGCTCTCAGAGACCCTTTCTGGAACGGGCTCTCTGACCGTCTGAAGGACGAGCTGGTCACTAGGGATCTGCCGGATCCTTTAGAAGAGTTGATCTCACTCTGTGTCAAGGTGGATCTTCACATGCAGGAACGAGGTGGAGAACGTAGTCGGTCGGATCGATCCAGATTCCATCTTCCCCTGCCTAAGCAAACATTTACCCCGAGTCCGGACGAACCCATGCAAATCAACCGATCCCGGCTGTCCCTGGAGGAACGACAGCGCCGTCGTGAGGGTAAACTCTGTCTCTACTGTGGAGCCGCAGATCACTTTATCAAGTTCTGCAAGTCCCGTCCAGGAAACGGGCAGGCCTAGTTTGTTCCGGAGGAGTCAAGTTAGGGGTTACATCTAAATCTTCTCCGACAGTGGATTGTTTACTCTCCGTGTCTCTGTTTTCTGAGTCTATAGCCAAACCTGTTAAGGCCCTGCTGGACTCTGGGGCTGCAGGGAATTTTGTTTCTCTTTCTTGTGTTCAGAGTCTGGGTTCACAGTTACAGTCTGTCAAACGACCTATAATGTTGACTGCCATCAATGGTACCAAAATATCTAATGGTCTTATTACAAGTCGCACAGAGCCAATCAAGCTGCAGGTCGGAGCTCTGCATCAAGAACATTTGGAGTTTCTAGTAATTCCGGAGATGCCTCACGATCTTGTTCTTGGTCTACCTTGGCTTAAAATTCACAACCCTCACGTTGACTGGAAATTGTCACAAATATTGTCCTGGAGTTCGTTTTGTCACTCTAGTTGTCTCACTCCTGTTTACCCGCTCCGTGCATCTTCCAAGTCGGATGAGGAGCTCATTCCGGAGGCCTACCGGGAGTTCACAGATGTATTCTCGGAACAGGCGGCCGATCAGTTACCACCCCATAGACCCTGGGACTGTCTCATTGAGCTTATCCCATGAAAAATGCCACCCCGGGACGCACATATCCCTTGTCATTACCCGAGACCCAAGCTATGTCGGACTATATCAAATCTAATCTACTGAAAGGATTCATTTGCCCCTCTACCTCCCCGGCTGGAGCAGGCTTCTTTTTCGTGAAGAAGAAGGACAGGGGGTTAAGACCATGTATTGATTATCGTGGCTTAAACGATATCACCGTTAAGAACAAATACCCTTTGCCGCTAATTTCTGAGCTATTTGATAGGGTTCGTGGAGCCCATGTCTTCACTAAGCTCGACTTAAGGGGAGCCTATAATCTGATACGTATCCGACAGGGGGACGAATGGAAGACGGCCTTCAATACCAGGGATGGGCATTACGAATATCTGGTAATGCCATTTGGCCTCAGCAATGCCCCTGCTGTTTTTCAGGGATTTGTAAATTAAATCTTCCGAGATATGTTATACCAAAGTGTAGTGGTGTACTTGGATGACATTCTGATATTTTCTAAGAATCTTGCAGAGCACAGAGTGCAGGTCAAAGAAGTACTTCTTCGATTATGAAGGAATCGTCTCTATGGCAAGATTTCCAAATATATATTTGAGGTCCCTTCGATTCCGTTCCTCGGTTATGTCATCTCGGGTATGGAGCTTCGCATGGTTCCGGAAAAACTCACTGCCATTCGGGACTGGACTCAGCCTCTCTCCTTGAAAACAGTACAAAGATTCCTGGGCTTTGCAAATTACTACCGGAAATTCATTAAGGGATTTTCTACCATCGTTGCACCCATTACTGCCCTAACCAAAAAGGGGTCTGACCCAAGTCTCTGGTCTTCCGAAGCTGTAGAAGCGTTTGCCCGGTTGAAATCAGCCTTTATGTCTGCTCCGGTACTCCAACAACCGAATTTCTCAAAACCATTCTTCTTGGAAGTCGATGCTTCCTCAGTAGGCATTGGTGCCGTCCTTTCACAGTACTCTTCTGATGGGAAGTTACATCCATGTGGTTTCCATTCTCGTAAGTTCTCTCTTGCTGAATGAAACAACACCATTGGAGATCAGGAACTTTTAGCAATAAAATCTGCCCTAGAAGAATGGAGGTACTTATTGGAAGGTGCTAAACACCTAGTTACTATTTACACCGATCACAAGAACTTGTTGTATATCAAGACGGCCCAGTGCTTGAATCCCCGTCAAGCGAGATGGGCGCTCTTCTTCACTCGGTTCTCGTTCGTTATTAAGTACCGGGCCGGGACTCTTAACGCTAAGGCTGATGCTCTGTCTCATTCTTTAACGGCCTCAGATGAGGAGAATTCCTTTGAAAAGAGTTTAATTCTCAGTCCAGTCTCTATTTCAGCAGCTCCCACCTCTCTGGGTCCTCCTCCTGGGAGAATGTCTGTACCAGTTGAATTTCGACCAAAGTTACTGCAGTGGGCTCATATCTCCAAGTTTTCCGGTCATCCTGGAGTTCAAAAAATGTGTGAATTTCATATTGGTGGGACATCATGAAGAAGGATATACAAGATTATGTCAATTCATGTCCTCAATGTGCTCAGCACAAAACTCTTCGTCTGCCTCCTGCGGGGTTGCTTCATCCACTGTCCATTCCTAAGAAACCCTGGACCCATATTTCTATGGACTTTATTACCGAATTAACCCTCTCCAAGGGTTACAATACCATATGGGTGATTATTGACCGCTTTTCAAAAATGGCACATTTTGTTCTGTTTACCGGTTTACCAACGGCTCCCAAGTTGGCTTTACTATTTATTCGTGAACACTTCCGCCTGCACGGGTTACCTCGGGAGATAGTCTCTGATCGAGGGGTACAGTTCACTGCAAGATTTTGGAGGGCTCTCTGCTCAGCCTTACAAATAAAACTCAAGTTCTCATCTGCTTACCATCCACAAACCAATGGGCAAACTGAACATGTCAATCAAGATTTAGAGACTTTTCTCCGCGTTTATCTCTCTCCTTCACAGGATGATTGGGTGGAAATGTTACCCTGGGCTGAGTTTGCCCATAATCATCTGTACCACACTTCCACTGGTGAGTCCCAATTCTTCATTAATTACGGATTCTATCCAAGAGTCCCAGAATTACCAATTTTTCCTTCGGAGGATGTTCCTGCTGCAGCTTCCACTCTCCGGCACTTCAGTCAAATCTGGAGAAGGGTTCATGCTAATCTCAAGAAAATCTCTGGCCGCTACAAATTCTTTGCGGATAGAAAACCGCGAGCAGCTCCTCAATACAAAGTTGGTGACAGGGTATGGCTCTCTACCCGCAATCTTCATTTAAGTGTACCTGCTATGAAGTTTGCTCCGAGGTTCATCGGTCTTTACCCCGTTTTGCAAGTCCTGAACCCTGTTGTCTGCAAATTGGGATTGCCTTCCCACTTTTGGGTACCAAATTCTTTCCATGTTTCTCTCCTTCATCCTCTCATTTTAAATCGGTTTCATTCGGAGTCTCCTAGCCCAACCTCGGTAGAAACTGAAGCTGGAACAGAATTTGAAATCAAAACTATTCTTGACTCTTGTTATCTTCACAATAATTTACAGTATCTGGTAGAATGGAAAGGTTATGGTCCTGAGGAGAGGAGCTGGGTCAAAGCTTCTGAAGTCACTGCTCCCCGACTAGTTCGGATCTTTCATTCTAAGCATCCAACGAAACCAGGAAAGTGTCCAGGGTCCACTCCTAGAGGAGGGGGTACTGTCACACTTGCGGCGCTGCGGCTGCCGCGCTTACCGCTCCGGGTGTGCTGGGTCTCCCGGCGGTTGTCGCCCCCGGTGGGCTCCGGGTCGTCGCTTTTTGCTGGCGCTGCCTCCGGCGGGTTCCCGGGGTGTGGGCGCCACCATTGTGCCCGGCATCCACGAAAGCGTGGTGAGCGGGTGACGTCATCGGCTCCTTCCACCAATCAGGAGAGGGCGGGAAGTTCAAAGGCAGATGCCGTACAGAGCCCCGGCGCCTGAGTATCGTCTTTCCAATGATCACCAGTGCTAGCAGTGTTCAGCGTGTTCTCAAGCTGAACGTCTTCTGTGTTCCAGCGTTGCAGAGAATCTTTCAGTGGGACATTCCCTGTGCTACCAGTGTTACAGAGTATCTTTCAGTGGTACATTCCCTGTGCTACCAGCGTTACTGAGTATCTCTCAGTGGGACCTTCCCTGTGCTACCAGCGTTACAGTGTATCACTCAGTGGAACCTTCCCTATGCTACCATCGTTACAGTGTATCAGTCAGTGGGACATTCTCTGCGTTACCTGCGTTACAGTGTATCTCTCAGAGGGACACCTCCTGTGCTTCCAGTATTACAGGGTATCCCTAAGAGGAACGCCTCCCAAACTTCCAGAGTTACACTGAATCTCAAATCCTCATTTATTTCTTCAGCATCACTCACAAGTTCTTCATTCTTCTGTGTGCTTCAACAACATTCTCAAATCTTCATTCATCTCTTCAGCATCGCTCACAAGTTCTTCATTCTTCTGTGTGCTTCAACATCATTCTCCAATCTTCATTCATCTCTTCAGCATCGCTCACAAGTTCTTCATTCTTCTGTGTGCTTCAACATCGTTCTCAAATCTTCATTCATTTCTTCAACATCGCTCACAAGTTCTTCATTCTTCTGTGTACTTCAGCATCGCCCCCAAGCCTTGGCCACAACTAATTCTTTAGCATTACACGTCGGTTACAACGGTTAAGTTCTGCATGAGGAATACCTACATCTGGCCATCCCTGCTCCGGCCCAGCTGTGGTTCCTCTTCCCGATCATCGGAAGAACCCCCGAGTTCTCAACACTCCCAACCCAGGTCAGTGACACATATCAAATTAATCAGCTTGTACTCCTTGTGCGTCCTAGCCACCTCTCGATTATGGTTTGCAAATTCTTACATAGTACATAGTTACATAGTTAGTGAGGTTGAAAAGAGGCAAAATCCCCATCGGGTTCAACCTGTATTCTGTGTTAAGATGTTCATATTATAATGCACCTGCTGAAGTAGTGGTTTAGTATCAATTGACAACTATGATTGTTACCACTCCCAGATTTTAATGTCACTATGTTAAAAGCTTTTTTCACTTAAAAATGTATCCAGTCCGTTCTTAAATGCATTTACAGAGTCTGCCGTTATTACCTTCTCTGGCAGGGAGATCCAAATCTTAATTGCCCTTACCGTGAAGAACCCTTTTCTACGTTGTCTACAGAATTTTCTCTCCTCTAGCCTCAGCGAGTGCCCACATATACTAATCAGAGTTCTTTTAATAAAAAAATCCCCTGCTAATTCCTTGTAATGCCCCTTTACATATTTGAAGATATTAATAATGTCTCATCTTAGATGCCACTTTTTTAGTGTATACATATTTAACCTAGTAAGCCTTTCCTCGTACTCCAGTGTCTCTAACCCTTTAATCAATTTCGTAGCTCACCTTTGAACTCTTTCGAGCTCCCCAATATCTTTTTTATAATATGGTGCCCAAAACTGGACACAATATTCAAGATGTGGACGTACCACTGATTTGTACAGTGGCAGGATTACATCCTCATCCCTTATTTCAATGCCCCGTTTTATGCACGCAAGCACTTTACTTGCCTTTTTTGCTGCATTTTGACATTGTGTACTGTTATTAAGCCTATTATCTATGAGCACTCCCAAATCTTTTTTCCACCACAGTTACCCCTATATATTCCTCATTAAGAGTTTAGGCTGCATGTGTGTTTTTTGTCCCAAAATGCATAACTTTGCATTTTTCTATATTGAATCTTATTCCCCATTTAGACGCCCATGTTTCAAGTTTAAATAAGTCATTCTGTAGAGACTCCACATTGCTTTCTGACTTAATTACCTTGCAGAGTTTAGTATCAACTGCAAAGATTGACACTGTGCTTTCCAGGCCTATTCCTAGATCATTGATAAATATATTGAATAGTAGCGGCCAAG
Source organism: Pseudophryne corroboree (assembly GCF_028390025.1). NCBI lineage: Eukaryota > Metazoa > Chordata > Amphibia > Anura > Myobatrachidae > Pseudophryne > Pseudophryne corroboree. Next base: position 138,449,326 of record NC_086447.1, read on the forward strand.
TATGGATCCTTGTGGTATTCCACTGACTACTGGTGTCCAGCTGGAGAACATTCTGTTGACCACTACTCATTGTACTCTGTTATCCAGCCAATTACCTATCCATGTACAAATAGTATATCCTAGGCCAAGTTCCCTTAATTTGATGATCAGTCTCCTGTGAAGCACTGTATCGAAGGCTTTTGCAAGATTTAAATACACCACATCCACTGATTTACCCTGGTCAAGATTCTCACTCACTTCCTCGAAGTAGCTAATTAAGTTACTTTGACATGATCTGCCACTTACAAACCCATGCTGACTTTTGCTAATAATCTTATTAACCTGCAGATAATCCTCTATGCTATCCCTCAAAATAAACATCCAATATTTTACCCACTATAGAGGTTAAACTAACCGGTCTAATGTTACCAGGATTATTTTTAGTTCCCTTTTTAAATAAAGTCACTACCTCAGCTTAGCAACAATCCTTTGATACCATGTCTGATGTAATTGAACTTTGGAAAATCAAGTATATTGGTTTTGCTAGCTGCGACCTAAGCTCTATAATAACTCTCAGATGAAAACCATCTGGGCCTGGTGATTTATTAATCTTTTTTTTGTTGCTTAGTCTCTCCAGGACTACTTACACAATTGGGTATGCTGTGAGGGGCTGTTTAATGCAGCTGCAGCAATAATGTATAAGGTTACATCTGTATGTAGGCTGAATTATATGGAAGTCATAACTTTTTTTCATATTGTATGGAGGTCACTGATGTTCTCTGTATTGTATTGCAGTTACTGATGCGCTTGATACTCTATAGCAGTCACTGATGCTCTCTGTATTGTATGGAAGTTATTGATGCTCTCTGTACTATATGATGGTTACTGATGAACTCTATATTATATGGCACCCACTAATGCTCTCTGTATTATATGACGGTCACAAATACCCTTGTATTGTATGGTGGTCACTGATGCTTTCTATATTGAATGGCAGTTACTGATGTTCTATGCATTAAATATCAGCCTCTGATACCCCCTGTGTTATACAGCAATCACTGTGATATTCTATGCATTATATGGCAATCACTGCAATGCTCTCTGCATTATATGGTGGTCTCTGTAATGCTCTCTGCTTTATGCAGTGGTTACCGTGATGCTCTCATCGTTAAACAATGGTTACTGTGATGCTTTCTGCATTATAAGGTGATCACTGTGATGTACTTTGCATTATATAGCAGTCACAATGATGTTCTTTCTTTTATATTGTGGACACTGTGATGTTCACTGCACTATATGGTGGTCCTGCAATGCTCTGTGTATTGTATGGTGGTTACTGTAGTGCTCTGTGGTGGGCCAGGAAGTATAGTACATGCAGCAATAAATACTTTTAAGTTTTGAGACAGTGGAGTCTGCATGCTCCTTTTAAAAGGGAAGACACCCATAATCACATGCAGCAGTCACTGGCATCTTAATGTAACAGGGCTAAAAATTAGTTTTGCCCTCACCTTTTAACATACAGTTTCCGTCTTTGCAATATTGACTTCAGTATTCAAGCAAACCAATGTTAACTACTACACTGAGTGTACAAATTATGACCACCGGGTTAGCGCTTGTACAGCTTGAATTCTTCTCGGCATGGATTCTAACTGTCATTATGTTTAGTGGGAGAAAGTAGCTCAAATGCAATGAACTGATGGTGGCGGATCCAGCAGGATTCATGCTATCGTGCTGTTGTTTCCATATCTTCATCCTACTATCTGCATGACGTAATTGAAAACTTGATTCGTCAGACCATATGACCCATTTCCAATCATTACCTACAGATGGAGCCTTCCTCATCATTGCTGTTTCTCCGCCTAAATGGAGGATTAGTCACACCTAAGCGATAGCTCAGGTTGTTCACGGACAGACGCGTTGAGGCATGACTACAAACTCAGCATGCAATACATATCTTCACCACTGGGTGGCTAATGCTCCACTAATCCAGTACTGTAGAGCGAATAGTGGCGGATTGATCTCAAGCTCTGGCAAATGGTCAGTGACGACTGTAATGTTGCTGTATACTGTACACACAGACCAATGGTCAGACGGAGAGTCAATTAAAAAATAATAATCAATCAATAAAATGAGTGTATACAGACACAAGTGAACATGTTAAAGCAATGGTCCATTGACATTAGGGTTATGTGAGCATCCAAGACCCTAGACTAATCAATAAATAAAAATATTGTATACAGACACAAACGAAAATGTATAAGCAATGGTCCATTGTCATTAGGTATACAGTACTGTGTGTGCGCGTCCAAGTCTTGTAGCTAATACAGCAAAACCCATGTGAAGGGATCACTGCTTACATTTACACATGAGCTTGTGTCTCTCTCACCAGGCATCGTGGCCAAGCGGTGAAGTGTCCCGCACCCCATGCTCAGAGTACTGATACAAATCAGTTCCCAAAATGCGAATGCCTTTGTTTTGTTTTTTCTTCTTTATTATTATTATTATTATTATTTATAACATTCATATATTTAGAACCTTACATTCAATTGAATTATGCACACAGGAAAAGGCCTGTTTCCATAACTAACTGTTGGGGCATCTGACACATAAATCGGTAGCACAGTACTGTATTGTTTAATATACATTCACCCTTGCCCTCTCTAGTCCTTTCCCCCAACCAAAGCGACTGTAGTATCAGCCCTTCATTTACATACTGTGTTGGCATTTTATTGACTGTAAGCTGGCCTCTTTGTCAGAAAATATCAGTCTCTCAGGGGAGGAGGAAGGGTGAGGGGGGAGGTGGGGGCTAACCAGCGGGGTTCAGAGACGCTGTCGAAAATATTCATTCTCTGTCGGGACCCAAAAAAATAAACCAATAAATCATTAAGTAAAAATAGTGTATACATATGCAAACGAATGTGTTAAAGCAATAGTCCATTGACGTTAGATTTATGTGAGCTATTAAATTAAAATGGGCTTAAAGCTTAATATCTCCGGTTCTAGGGGTCCAAATGGCTCAGAACTGGGTTCGTATGGAAGGGGAGACAATTAGCTACCAGAGGATACTGACCCCACGTTTCTGTGGCCCTAACAAGGCAAACAGCAAGCATTAGGGCCCATAGTGGGTCTGAATTAATGGGCCTATTATAGTCTATGGTAAAATGGGTCCAATTTTCACCCTGGTATCTCTGGTTCTGTGTATCCCAGAGACTCAAGACCAAAACCATACAAGAGAGGAGACTCTTGGCTTTCAGGGCAGACTGGCCCCTAGTTTATGTGACACTGCAAAGGTAAATGGCAAGCAACCATGTGTCTGGTCCCCTCCAATTGTCCGCCCAGCTTGCACTAGGTGCAATGTTTCTGGCTAGATAGAAAATACTTTACAGAGACACTAAGCATGGTGTTTTGGCATCCAGGATCTTAGGAAAAAGCTTTTATCTTTTTTCCATTATACTTATAAAGATAACACTTGCCGCTGTAGCCTTTAGAGCAGAGTACGTTACAAGCTGTTCATGATGCTTAGTACTCAAATAGAAAATACTGTACAGAGACGCTAAGCACGGTGTTTAAGTCCATTAAGTCCTAATGGAATTAATGGAGCGATTGCCGTCTGTTAATAGTCACAGCTCGGCGAGCCATCCAGCAAGCCATTTTGCAGCATGCTGCATTGCAGCAAAGATGAGCATGGCTACATTGCCTTGTTCTCATAATACATTGGCCACTGTCTGTATACTATATACTGGGGGGGGGGGGGGGGGTAGTGAGCCAAGTCTTTTCCTCAAGTTATGGAAAACCTAACTTCACCCCTGCTTGAACTCATTTTCAGTAGCCATAAACAGGCAATAAGGCGAAAGAAGTTGCAAAGTAATCCTACTCAGGTCACTCAGGATGAGTGGCCTTCCCCACAATCTGTACTGACTGGCTGAGTAAGCCCATCCAGTCACAGCATCAAAAACTAAGAATAGCTCACCTTTTGCAAATCATTTTGGTCCGGTTGCAGTTGCAAAATGTGATCAACTTTGTCTTTCCATGCAAGTGACAGTAGCAGATGTGACGATGAGCACAAAAGATCCTACAATAAATGACCCAATTGTGTACATGTGCCATACACAATGCATATGCATTATTAAATGAACGGAGATTTAAGAAAGTAAATACCCAAACAGAACAAGATGCTAATATAATAAATGTAAAAAAAACCCACAAATATACATAGTATCATACTTACTTTATTTTGTAAAATTAGTATTCAATACAATGACATTTTGCTTTCAAACCACAGTCGCAGCACTTTAACTTAATTTGCATTAATGGGTGTGACTTTTACACACTTGACGAATCAGGGTTTCATTAGCAGCAAGCCCCGTCCATCCAAAAAGGCCATATACTGTATGCAACTTTTTTTGCAGTACATCTTGGTCGCAATTCATGTCAATATATGGCCATGCTTACACTTCCCCTACAACCACATGACCTGGCCCCTTTGTTGTCGGAAGTTGCAAATAAGTTGCCAAAAAAGCTGAAATTCTGAATAAGGCCCAAATGTTTATGCCCCGAAAATTTCAGACTTCCATTGCAAGTAATAAACTGATAATGAATTAATTGATTAAAGTTGCATATAGCAATATAACGGAAGCAGTACATTTAAGCACATTTTTTTCTAACATTAGAGTCCAAATTTTCTGTTCCAAAAAAGTAGATTCCCAACTCATGGATAGTTTTATTCCGGATTTCCTAATGGAGATGTTTTATTTATAACAAATAAATTAAATATAAAAACAATATGGACATGAATAATTTATACAATATGTGTTTTCTACAGAAATAAAAGTGGCAGACAAAATGTTTTATTGCTAAGCATCTAAATCTGCTTTATATAAATGAATGTATGTATAGTCTTCCAGAATTTATTTATAGAATATTAACAGAATTGAATAATGCACAATATACTGTACAGCAATCATGAAAATTGGTTTCCAATCAACATTTTCTGCTCATTATAATCTGCTGATCTTTAGGGAATGATTATTTGTATGTGCTAATGATCAGTGTTATTATTGTCTCTACCAAGCACAAAACAACATCAGTTACACCAGCAACAAATCCATTAAAATGCAATATATACTGTACATTTTTTTGGCATGTTGCATTTATAAACTGTAATGAGTGTTCTCACCTAGGCCAAGAAATGAGAGTATTGCTTTATGGGAAGCATTAATGGAAATACTCAAATGCTGGTACAGAAGGCATAAAGGAATTTCATTTAGATTTGTAAAATATTTTAAGTATGAAAATTCTACATATTACGCACAGGTCTATTGAAGAATAAAATAATTTGTGGAAGATAAACAGGGAAGAGAAAAGTGCAATTTACAGGGGGGCACAAAACGACCTTATGGCTGGATGGGTAGTTGAATTAAATAATTCAGACCTGATAGAAGATGTGCGAAAAAATATACATCTACAATCATTTTGTCTGACATGCCCCAGTAAAGCAGTCATGTCCGGACCATGCCCCTTAAATGGAGTGTCGACCCACACAAAATGCGGCGTCGCCCCCCCATTAGCGCCCTCCTCCAGGTGTTAAACTGCATTCTGAAGAGAACGCAGTTTAGGACCTTGCACATGCGTGTACCGGCATACACGCATGCACACATGTGAAAAAAATAGCTTTCTAGCAATTTTTGCACACTCGCGACAGGGTCTGAATTAGGACCACTATCCCTTACACCAGTGCACCTTATTCTCTTGGATCCTTATCCCCACCAGTGACTCTGACCTGTCTGTTCACCCACTCGGTGTGCACAGACTCATTGATTGCTAATTTCAATACTAAACCTCCCCATTTCCGCAAATTACCCTACAGTATTAGCCATAATTAGTCGCTCTCACCCTATGCCCCCCTATCATGTTACCTTGCCTTTATTGTATTGTTGTATTATAGTTATTCTATATATATATATATATTTTTTTTTTTTTTGTTTATGGCTGTACAGCACTGTGACAGCCTTGTGGTATCCTAAAAAATAAAGATAACAATAATTTAATTGAATACTTTTGTTATAAATCAAAATGAATATTTTTGAAAAATAAAGTTACTAGTAATGCTTTAAGCAGTAAACAAATTCCATATTAAAAGTTTTTTTAACACAATTAAGAAGCTACACCATTCAGTACTTTTTCAAAGAACACCTTGCAGGATGTAACTCGCTATGGCCTTGGTTATAGCCAGTCAGGAGATATGGCTATATCATGTACCATGTGGTAAAATCATGCTAAAAAAATTAGTCCTTCCACAGAAGGCTTCCGTTCTCCCAGAGCTCACCCTAGGACACCTGCATTATGGTTTGACAGGTGTGCCGCCCCAGTCAAACTCCCCACCTGCCACCATTGCCAGAGTGGGATTTTATTATTTTTATATTGCTGAGTTATATATCAATATTCTATTTTAAAAATATATCATTTTCATAAAAGCCTTAGTATGACATCCCCCGTGTCAAGTGAGGGCATGTGTGGTATTTCGCATACTCAGAAGTAATCCCGATTATAAATTTTTGAGAACAGATCAGCACCATACTTTGCTATGGGGCCTGGACTTACAACCTGCCACCTAGAGGCCAGATTTTCTCCTCTCTGCTGCAATGCTGGCTACAAATAGGAGATCCTATTGATCATAGATGCAATGTGAATGCTACTAGAGGCTTGTAGAAGCAGGGGATTGGGCAAAGAGGATAGTGTCTTTTTGGCTCAGGTCACAGTATCCTGTACCAGAGCTCTCCAACCTCTCAACACCTCTTGCCCATACTCCATATGGCACCTAGTGGCAAATGTTTCCATTCTCTCTGGGAGTTCCACCACTGGGTCTTTGCAATGGTCTGTTCCACCCCTACTCAGAGAGATATCCCGTGGTGGAAGAGATTATTCTAATTTTTAAATGCCTATATATACATTTGTAGTATTGGAAATTGTGGAAAATCTGCAGTGCAGTACGTACTGCACCCCAAGTTATGAGACTCACTTACAGTATATAAAATAATCTGTTTCTTTCTAATGTCATCATCTATCTTAGAAGACATATTCTGTGGGTTTTTTTTTTTTAAATCTAGTTCTAGGTGAATAGCTAGTTGTATTAGATACTTACCTTGTATTTATTTTACAAATAAATTTAAGTTAATGCACTGGAATCCGCAGATGTATTCATTACAGTACTCAGCAAGCCGACCAGAAAAAGACATTAAACACTTTTTGTGAGGCAACAAAACTGCTTTTGTAGAAATTCAGGGTCATTTGAGCAATCTACTGAAATATATTAGGACAAATTAAATTTAATGAAGGAGGGAGTGATTTGACCTGACTTTTTTATCTTTGTATCCTTGTGCAGATGGGAACCGTACTGTAAAAATTGATACGGGAGAACAAAACCAATTGGACAGTTTTATATACATTAGACATGAACACAATTAGGCCACAACACTGAGCAATATGAATATCTTTGCTCTGCGCCAATCCACCGTCACTTCATTTAAAATGTCTTTATTTTATTTAAGTTGCTCACAAAATGCTGCTGGGGCTATTTACAGTATCATTACCATTTATCATTACCATGTCCCCAGTAGGCTTTTGGGGGGTTTTGTTTCACCATTAAAATAATCAAAAGAATTTAATAAAAAATATTGCCTTGGCACCTAATCTTTTCCAACGATAAAAATTTTTAGTATTCAGATTTGAACTTCAGTTTCATAAATGAAGTAAACAAATAAAAAATACACTATGGAGACAAAAGTGATTGGACACCCCCATTCCCCCCGTGTAAGTGAAATGATGTGCTCCTGCAGCAGATACGTGTTCATGAAAGTATAAACCGGGTAGCGGGGAACTGATTAGATCATTTGCTAATGAAATGGCTTGCCGGTAAGAGCTAACAAAGATTTTAAAAAGGGGATAATTGTAGGCTGTGTGGTGTCATGTTTTCAGTATGCTGCTGAAATTTTGGTAACCCAGATGGCCTGGTCCTCTCAGAGTCCAGATCTTAACCCCAATTGAGAACCTCTAGGATGAATCTGGAGAAACAGGTAGTTTCTAGACCGACTTGACCTTCTTCAGTGTCACAGTTGGTCACTGTACTTAAGATGGAATGGCAAAATATACCACCTTCTGTCCAGGAACTTGTGGACAGTCTGCCAAGAAGGGTATCTGCAGTAATCACTGCACGTGGTGGACCTACAAGGTAATGACCTCATTAAAATCTCATTGACCTATTTGCTGTCAGTGTCCAGTCATTTTTGTCTACATAGTGTAGTTTTGATCTATTTAAATAATAATAATACACATTTAAGGCTACAATAGGCTTTATTCAGTTTTTAATGCCTCTGTTGTGCATGCTGAGATTGTGTTAACAAAACTATGGTACAAGCATTCCACTTTGCCTGTTATGCTTTCCTATATAAAGGAATCTTGCAGTCTTTCATGTACAGTACTAACACTGGTAAAACCACCTACTGTATATTCCCTACCAATACTTCTCCTTTGCTAAATAGCGGCCTGAGCCTACAGATGTGTCCTCATTCCTCTCAAACAATGTTTCTTGGCACGACCGGTCCTGTGAGACTCTGCTAGTGTTAGGCATCTTTTTGGCCAAAAATACACCATGTGTGACAATGGGGTCTATGTACTAAGTCTTGGAGAGAGATAAAGTGGACAGAGATAAAGTACAAGCCAACCAGCTCCTAACTGCCATGTTTCAAACACAGCCTGGAACATGGCAGTTAGGAGCTGGTACATTACCTCAGTCCACTTTCGCTCTCTCCAAGGCTTAGTACAGCTACCCCTGAGTCTCTGAATCAGCATACAAAGTGCTGCAATGCAGCAGCCATTACTTGTTTCCATGCCAAGTTCCAGCCCCTGTGCAGTGCGTGCACTCGGAGGAGCCTCACTGCACATGCACACACAGTGAGATGAGACAACATCTCACTTATGCAAATGCCTCTGTCTGATTGACAGGCAGGGGCATTCGCGGGGTGGGTGGGGGGCATCAATGCAGTGTTTTGTGGACATCAATGCCTCATTTGGGGGCATGGTCCAGACAACAGAGAACAGACAGAGAACAGACAACAGACAACAGTCTGGACTGAATGTGGGGCGGGCCACAGCGGCTGCATGATGTCACAAGCAGCCGCTGTGACCCAAAACATAGCAGCCTGGCGACTGCGTTCGCAGCTAGGCTGCGGAGGCACAGGGCTACCCTTAAGATTTGAGCGCACCGCTGTTTAGCGATGTGCTTGCATTTTAGTGAGGGGGAAAGACCCGTCATGCGGGGCGGCCTTGCCCTGTGCTGGGTGGCTCCCTACATGCTAGAAGTTGTAGTTTTGGGATTTTTCACAAAACTACAACTCAAGCTGAATTAGGCCCTAAGTCTTGGAGAGAGATAAAGTGGTTGGAGATAAAGTACCAACCAACCAGCTCCTGTCATTTTTCAAACACAACCTGCAACATGGCAGGAGCTGATTGGCTGGTACTTTATCACTCGCCAAGGCTTAGTACAGTACATAGACCCCTCAGTCACACATATATATATATGAGTCACATATATGAATTAGCAGAGTCTCCTGGTGCGTCTGAGTCACATTGCGTTTTTGACTAACATGCATTTTCGGGGAAAAAAGATGCCTGACACAGATCGAATTGCACAGGACCTGTCAGCTCACTCCCGCCAGGCATCTCACGCTGCGTGGCATATGGAGGCTAAATGTATGATGAAACATCTGTATATGCAAATATTAGCACATATTTTATGTGCAATTTTACTAAATATGAGCAAAACATCTGCCTACAGAGAAAATGGAGTTCACGTTGTAAGTCTGAAATGTATCCATGTATGCATTATCTAGTAATACTCCACGCTGAAACCTGAGAACAGTGATTTACTCCCCATCTGTGAAGTTGTTTACCTGTGAGGCCATGTGTAACTAAAGGAACATTCTCACAGCAAGAGGTGGGAGCTGGACCTGGGAGGCTTTCAGGCTGTACTGCAGAGTCGTAAAACTTCAAAATATCCCAAAGCCTCTACTGTTTAATTACCATGTGAAGTCTTGTGTAGAGGAGAGCGGTAACTGACATGCTACAAATATTCTCACAACTCACCCTGCAAAGAAAGTGACACATGCAGAAGCTGGGAACCTTTCACTCTTCTTTTTTTCATCTTTTTTTAAAAGCTTGTAATGTATTAGTATTCTTCCAAGAGATGATGGAGCGGCAGCTAGTTCACAAGGTCAGTAGTTCCTGGTAGAGATGAGCGGGTTCGGTTCCTCGGAATCCGAACCCGCCCGAACTTCATTTTTTTTTTACACGGGTCCGAGCGACTCGGATCTTCCCGCCTTGCTCGGTTAACCCGAGCGCGCCCGAACGTCATCATCCCGCTGTCGGATTCTCGCGAGGCTCGGATTCTATCGCGAGACTCGGATTCTATATAAGGAGCCGCGCGTCACCGCCATTTTCACACGTGCATTGAGATTCATAGGGAGAGGACGTGGCTGGCGTCCTCTCCGTTTATAGAGAAGAGAGTGAGACAGTAGAGAGAGACACAGTAGTAATTTTGGGGAGCATTAGGAGGAGTACTAGACTAGTTACTTGCTGAAGTGATAGATAGTGTGACTGTATTATCTGACTTGTAGGGGAGACACTGACAGTGGGGAGCAGTTAGAGTCTGAGAGCAGGACTCAGGAGTACATATAACGCACAGTGCACACTTTTGCTGCCAGAGTGCCACACTGCCATTGTGACCACACTGACCACCAGTATAATATATATTGTGATTGTCTGCTTAGGAGTACTACTTGCAAGTTGCTGATAGTGTGACCAGTGACCTGACCACCAGTTTAATAATCACCACCAGTTTAATATATATATATATATATATATATATATATATATATAATTGTACATAATATATATATATAATATTGTATACCACCTACCCGTGGTTTTTTTTTTTCTTTCTTCTTTATACATACTACTATAGTAGCTTACTGTAGCAGTCTGCGGTGCTGCTGAGCTGACAGTGTCCAGCAGGTCCGTCATCAGTCATTACATAATAAATATATCTACCTGTCCGGCTGCAGTACTAGTGTGATATAATATATATTGATTTCATCTCATTATCATCCAGTCTATATTAGCAGCAGACACAGTACGGTAGTCCACGGCTGTAGCTACCTCTGTGTCGGCAGTCGCTCGTCCATCCATAATTGTATACCACCTACCCGTGGTTTTTTTTTTTCTTTCTTCTTTATACATACTACTATAGTAGCTTACTGTAGCAGTCTGCGGTGCTGCTGAGCTGACAGTGTCCAGCAGGTCCGTCATCAGTCATTACATAATAAATATATCTACCTGTCCGGCTGCAGTACTAGTGTGATATAATATATATTGATTTCATCTCATTATCATCCAGTCTATATTAGCAGCAGACACAGTACGGTAGTCCACGGCTGTAGCTACCTCTGTGTCGGCAGTCGCTTGTCCATCCATAATTGTATACCACCTACCCGTGGTTTTTTTTTTCTTTCTTCTTTATACATACTACTATAGAAGCTTACTGTAGCAGTCTGCGGTGCTGCTGAGCTGACAGTGTCCAGCAGGTCCATCATCAGTCATTACATAATAAATATATCTACCTGTCCGGCTGCAGTACTAGTGAGATATAATATATATTGATTTCATCTCATTATCATCCAGTCTATATTAGCAGCAGACACAGTACGGTAGTCCACGGCTGTAGCTACCTCTGTGTCGGCAGTCGCTCGTCCATCCATAATTGTATACCACCTACCCGTGGTTTTTTTTTTCTTTCTTCTTTATACATACTACTATAGTAGCTTACTGTAGCAGTCTGCGGTGCTGCTGAGCTGACAGTGTCCAGCAGGTCCGTCATCAGTCATTACATAATAAATATATCTACCTGTCCGGCTGCAGTACTAGTGTGATATAATATATATTGATTTCATCTCATTATCATCCAGTCTATATTAGCAGCAGACACAGTACGGTAGTCCACGGCTGTAGCTACCTCTGTGTCGGCAGTCGCTCGTCCATCCATAATTGTATACCACCTACCCGTGGTTTTTTTTTTTTCTTTCTTCTTTATACATACTACTATAGTAGCTTACTGTAGCAGTCTGCGGTGCTGCTGAGCTGACAGTGTCCAGCAGGTCCGTCATCAGTCATTACATAATAAATATATCTACCTGTCCGGCTGCAGTACTAGTGTGATATAATATATATTGATTTCATCTCATTATCATCCAGTCTATATTAGCAGCAGACACAGTACGGTAGTCCACGGCTGTAGCTACCTCTGTGTCGGCAGTCGCTCGTCCATCCATAATTGTATACCACCTACCCGTGGTTTTTTTTTTCCTTTCTTCTTTATACATACTACTATAGTAGCTTACTGTAGCAGTCTGCGGTGCTGCTGAGCTGACAGTGTCCAGCAGGTCCGTCATCAGTCATTACATAATAAATATATCTACCTGTCCGGCTGCAGTACTAGTGTGATATAATATATATTGATTTCATCTCATTATCATCCAGTCTATATTAGCAGCAGACACAGTACGGTAGTCCACGGCTGTAGCTACCTCTGTGTCGGCAGTCGCTCGTCCATCCATAATTGTATACCACCTACCCGTGGTTTTTTTCTTTTCTTTCTTCTTTATACATACTACTATAGTAGCTTACTGTAGCAGTCTGCGGTGCTGCTGAGCTGACAGTGTCCAGCAGGTCCGTCATCAGTCATTACATAATAAATATATCTACCTGTCCGGCTGCAGTACTAGTGTGATATAATATATATTGATTTCATCTCATTATCATCCAGTCTATATTAGCAGCAGACACAGTACGGTAGTCCACGGCTGTAGCTACCTCTGTGTCGGCAGTCGCTCGTCCATCCATAATTGTATACCACCTACCCGTGGTTTTTTTTCTTTCATTCTTCTTTATACATACTACTATAGTAGCTTACTGTAGCTGTCTGCGGTGCTGCTGAGCTGACAGTGTCCAGCAGGTCCGTCATCAGTCATTACATAATAAATATATCTACCTGTCCGGCTGCAGTACTAGTGTGATATAATATATATTGATTTCATCTCATTATCATCCAGTCTATATTAGCAGCAGACACAGTACGGTAGTCCACGGCTGTAGCTACCTCTGTGTCTGCAGTCGCTCGTCCATCCATAATTGTATACCACCTACCCGTGTTTTTTTTCTTTTCTTTCTTCTTTATACATACTACTATAGTAGCTTACTGTAGCAATCTGCGGTACTGCTGAGCTGACAGTGTCCAGCAGGTCCGTCATCAGTCATTACATAATAAATATATCTACCTGTCCGGCTGCAGTACTAGTGTGATATAATATATATTGATTTCATCTCATTATCATCCAGTCTATATTAGCAGCAGACACAGTACGGTAGTCCACGGCTGTAGCTACCTCTGTGTCGGCAGTCGCTCGTCCATCCATAAGTATACTAGTATCCATCCATCTCCATTGTTTACCTGAGGTGCCTTTTAGTTGTGCCTATTAAAATATGGAGAACAAAAATGTTGAGGTTCCAAAATTAGGGAAAGATCAAGATCCACTTCCACCTCGTGCTGAAGCTGCTGCCACTAGTCATGGCCGAGACGATGAAATGCCAGCAACGTCGTCTGCCAAGGCCGATGCCCAATGTCATAGTACAGAGCATGTAAAATCCAAAACACCAAATATCAGTAAAAAAAGGACTCCAAAATCTAAAATAAAATTGTCGGAGGAGAAGCGTAAACTTGCCAATATGCCATTTACCACACGGAGTGGCAAGGAACGGCTGAGGCCCTGGCCTATGTTCATGGCTAGTGGTTCAGCTTCACATGAGGATGGAAGCACTCAGCCTCTCGCTAGAAAAATGAAAAGACTCAAGCTGGCAAAAGCAGTAGCACCGCAAAGAACTGTGCGTTCTTCGAAATCCCAAATCCACAAGGAGAGTCCAATTGTGTCGGTTGCGATGCCTGACCTTCCCAACACTGGACGTGAAGAGCATGCGCCTTCCACCATTTGCACGCCCCCTGCAAGTGCTGGAAGGAGCACCCGCAGTCCAGTTCCTGATAGTCAGATTGAAGATGTCAGTGTTGAAGTACACCAGGATGAGGAGGATATGGGTGTTGCTGGCGCTGGGGAGGAAATTGACAAGGAGGATTCTGATGGTGAGGTGGTTTGTTTAAGTCAGGCACCCGGGGAGACACCTGTTGTCCGTGGGAGGAATAGGGCCGTTGACATGCCTGGTGAAAATACCAAAAAAATCAGCTCTTCGGTGTGGAAGTATTTCAACAGAAATGCGGACAACATTTGTCAAGCCGTGTGTTGCCTTTGTCAAGCTGTAATAAGTAGGGGTAAGGACGTTAACCACCTCGGAACATCCTCCCTTATACGTCACCTGCAGCGCATTCATAATAAGTCAGTGACAAGTTCAAAAACTTTGGGCGACAGCGGAAGCAGTCCACTGACCAGTAAATCCCTTCCTCTTGTAACCAAGCTCACGCAAACCACCCCACCAACTCCCTCAGTGTCAATTTCCTCCTTCCCCAGGAATGCCAATAGTCCTGCAGGCCATGTCACTGGCAATTCTGACGAGTCCTCTCCTGCCTGGGATTCCTCCGATGCATCCTTGCGTGTAACGCCTACTGCTGCTGGCGCTGCTGTTGTTGCTGCTGGGAGTCGATGGTCATCCCAGAGGGGAAGTCGTAAGCCCACTTTTACTACTTCCACCAAGCAATTGACTGTCCAACAGTCCTTTGCGAGGAAGATGAAATATCACAGCAGTCATCCTGTTGCAAAGCGGATAACTGAGGCCTTGACAACTATGTTGGTGTTAGACGTGCGTCCGGTATCCGCCGTTAGTTCACAGGGAACTAGACAATTTCTTGAGGTAGTGTGCCCCCGTTACCAAATACCATCTAGGTTCCACTTCTCTAGGCAGGCGATACCGAGAATGTACACGGACGTCAGAAAAAGACTCACCAGTGTCCTAAAAAATGCAGTTGTACCCAATGTCCACTTAACCACGGACATGTGGACAAGTGGAGCAGGGCAGGGTCAGGACTATATGACTGTGACAGCCCACTGGGTAGATGTATGGACTCCCGCCGCAAGAACAGCAGCGGCGGCACCAGTAGCAGCATCTCGCAAACGCCAACTCTTTCCTAGGCAGGCTACGCTTTGTATCACCGGTTTCCAGAATACGCACACAGCTGAAAACCTCTTACGGCAACTGAGGAAGATCATCACGGAATGGCTTACCCCAATTGGACTCTCCTGTGGATTTGTGGCATCGGACAACGCCAGCAATATTGTGTGTGCATTAAATATGGGCAAATTCCAGCACGTCCCATGTTTTGCACATACCTTGAATTTGGTGGTGCAGAATTTTTAAAAAAACGACAGGGGCGTGCAAGAGATGCTGTCGGTGGCCAGAAGAATTGCGGGACACTTTCGGCGTACAGGCACCACGTACAGAAGACTGGAGCAACACCAAAAACGCCTGAACCTGCCCTGCCATCATCTGAAGCAAGAAGTGGTAACGCGGTGGAATTCAACCCTATATATGCTTCAGAGGTTGGAGGAGCAGCAAAAGGCCATTCAAGCCTATACAATTCAGCACGATATAGGAGGTGGAATGCACCTGTCTCAAGCGCAGTGGAGAATGATTTCAACGTTGTGCAAGGTTCTGATGCCCTTTGAACTTGCCACACGTGAAGTCAGTTCAGACACTGCCAGCCTGAGTCAGGTCATTCCCCTCATCAGGCTTTTGCAGAAGAAGCTGGAGACATTGAAGGAGGAGCTAATACGGAGCGATTCCGCTAGGCATGTGGGACTTGTGGATGGAGCCCTTAATTCGCTTAACAAGGATTCACGGGTGGTCAATCTGTTGAAATCAGAGCACTACATTTTGGCCACCGTGCTCGATCCTAGATTTAAAACCTACCTTGGATCTCTCTTTCCGGCAGACACAAGTCTGCTGGGGTTCAAAGACTTGCTGGTGAGAAAATTGTCAAGTCAAGCGGAACGCGACCTGTCAACATCTCTTCCTTCACATTCTCCCGCAACTGGGGGTGCGAGGAAAAGGCTCAGAATTCCGAGCCCACCCGCTGGCGGTGATGCAGGGCAGTCTGGAGCGACTGCTGATGCTGACATCTGGTCTGGACTGAAGGACCTGACAACGATTACGGACATGTCGTCTACTGTCACTGCATATGATTCTCTCCCCATTGAAAGAATGGTGGAAGATTATATGAGTGACCGCATCCAAGTAGGCACGTCACACAGTCCGTACTTATACTGGCAGGAAAAAGAGGCAATTTGGAGGCCCTTGCACAAACTGGCTTTATTCTACCTAAGTTGCCCTCCCACAAGTGTGTACTCCGAAAGAGTGTTTAGTGCCGCCGCTCACCTTGTCAGCAATCGGCGTACGAGGTTACTTCCAGAAAATGTGGAGAAGATGATGTTCATTAAAATGAATTATAATCAATTCCTCCGTGGAGACATTGACCAGCAGCAATTGCCTCCACAAAGTACACAGGGAGCTGAGATGGTGGATTCCAGTGGGGACGAATTGATAATCTGTGAGGAGGGGGATGTACACGGTGATATATCGGAGGATGATGATGAGGTGGACATCTTGCCTCTGTAGAGCCAGTTTGTGCAAGGAGAGATTAATTGCTTCTTTTTTGGTGGGGGTCCAAACCAACCCGTCATTTCAGTCACAGTCGTGTGGCAGACCCTGTCACTGAATTGATGGGTTGGTTAAAGTGTGCATGTCCTGTTTATACAACATAAGGGTGGGTGGGAGGGCCTAAGGACAATTCCATCTTGCACCTCTTTTTTCTTTAATTTTTCTTTGCGTCATGTGCTGTTTGGGGAGTGTTTTTTGGAAGGGCCATCCTGCGTGACACTGCAGTGCCACTCCTAGATGGGCCAGGTGTTTGTGTCGGCCACTAGGGTCGCTTATCTTACTCACACAGCTACCTCATTGCGCCTCTTTTTTTCTTTGCGTCATGTGCTGTTTGGGGAGTGTTTTTTGGAAGGGCCATCCTGCGTGACACTGCAGTGCCACTCCTAGATGGGCCAGGTGTTTGTGTCGGCCACTAGGGTCGCTTATCTTACTCACACAGCTACCTCATTGCGCCTCTTTTTTTCTTTGCGTCATGTGCTGTTTGGGGAGTGTTTTTTGGAAGGGCCATCCTGCGTGACACTGCAGTGCCACTCCTAGATGGGCCAGGTGTTTGTGTCGGCCACTAGGGTCGCTTAGCTTAGTCATCCAGCGACCTCGGTGCAAATTTTAGGACTAAAAATAATATTGTGAGGTGTGAGGTATTCAGAATAGACTGAAAATGAGTGGAAATTATGGTTATTGAGGTTAATAATACTTTGGGATCAAAATGACCCCCAAATTCTATGATTTAAGCTGTTTTTTAGGGTTTTTTGAAAAAAACACCCGAATCCAAAACACACCCGAATCCGACAAAAAAAATTCGGTGAGGTTTTGCCAAAACGCGTTCGAACCCAAAACACGGCCACGGAACCGAACCCAAAACCAAAACACAAAACCCGAAAAATTTCCGGTGCACATCTCTAGTTCCTGGTTCCATTGCCCGGCTCAGGTGATAGCATGGCGTCTCATGCTGTTTTAAGGGTAATGCTATGAGGATTTTTTGACAGAAATCATAGAAAAACAACAGTGCCAGCAGAGAATTCAATATAGAGATGATGTTAGGTTCTTTTCGCAACAGATAGATTTACAGGGCCAGATTAACAATGGGGCAGATGGAGCTACAGAGCCAGGCCTCCACATAAAAATAGGCCCCTCATCATGGCAGTATGATGACCACCAGCCATCAGTTGGCCACATAGTTACCTAAAAATCATATCTATTAAGTTTCTATTTTTATTTTTCCCACACAATTATGCAATTTGAATCTTTTTACATAAGTAGGGAGACATAGTGGCTTATATTGTAGGGGAGTACATGCCCATAAGGCACTGGCCACACCCACACAGGATTGTCACACCTCCCCCCATTTCTCACAATAGGCCCTTGAATATCTTCAGCTCCAGGCCCATGTGGCCCTTAATCCAGCCCTGTAGATTTATCAAAAGTTGAATACGTTACTCTTATTGTCCTATAGAGTGTGTGCAGGGCCCTCTTACCTTTGTCGCTCTGTTAGTAACTCAGTTCATATTATTACCGTATTTGCTCATAAATAAATGTTATACAGTAATAATAATAATAATAATCATCATCAATTTAAACATTGTCATAAATAACCATTAATATACGTTTTACATTGTGCTGTGCAAACTAAGCAGCTGAAGTTAGTGAGAGGCACAGTTGTATGGTTTATAATCATAGACTGTACCTTCAAACTCACCTCTGATCATTGAATAGTTGTTTAGTAAATTAAATTATGAAAACACAAACCTAAAACTTGGCTATATTGTAAGACCGTGGTTCCCAAACTTTTTTGAATCACAGCGTAATAGAGTATCAGAATTTTTTTCACGGCACCCCTACGCCAAAAATTTCTTATTGAAACATTTACAAACAAACATTACATTAAGTAAATTGTCTTTATATGCCATACTTAGGGTCACTTATGTGTTGATGTTGTGGTTTGACCACATATTTTATGATTGGTAGCCA
The DNA here is from genome assembly GCF_028390025.1 of Pseudophryne corroboree. Lineage (NCBI taxonomy): Eukaryota > Metazoa > Chordata > Amphibia > Anura > Myobatrachidae > Pseudophryne > Pseudophryne corroboree. The sequence continues at coordinate 138,468,040 of NC_086447.1, forward strand.
CTAGCACTGGTTTTGCCTGTTACATTCACCATAGATAATTTGAATTGGTTCTGGACCACCATCCCTGCAAGTGACTCAAAGCACCCCAGGGTGCCACAGGCACACAGTAAGAGAACAACTGTTGTAAACAATTGATGGAAATGAGCAAAAGTGGTTACCAAAGTATATAATTGAACTTCCCAAACCAAATTCCACTTAAGAATTTAATTGTTAGAGTTAAACCCCTTTGTTGCCTAGAGTTTTCTCATACCTACGCTGAGGTCTTTTTTGCACATTTGCACTTATCACATTCCAACATCAGCTCCCACACAAATTACACATTGGGCCTAATTCAGAGTGCCTCTGAAGTCACGCAGGTTGTGCTGCTCTCCTGGGATGCAGAGGGGTCTACTACGGTATGCTGGGCACCAGGATCCTGACCGCCGGTATACCAGCAGCGGGGTGAGTACAAAAGAACCCCTTGAGGGCTCGCTGCCCTCGCCATGCTGCGGGCACGGAGGTGAGCGTATTCTCGCTCCAGGGGTGTCGTGGACACCCCAAGAGGGAAAATAGTTGTAGGTATGCTGGCTGTCGGGATTCCGGCGCCGGAATGCTGAGCACCGGGATCCCAACAGCCGGCATATCAAGTGCCACCCGATGCAGAGGACTCTCCAGTAGCAAATAAGATCGCAACTGTTAATTTATGCACACCCAGAAAACACCGCCCTGAATGGCCATGACACGTCTGCGTTTATGCAACCACTAAAACATTGATGTCCTGTCACTCACTTTGCAGCTAATTCTTGCTACGTGTGTGCATTGTGGTTCAGATGCATCCGGAGTAAGAAACCATTGACCGATTTGCATAGAATAGCCACTTTGCAGCCGCATCTGAAGTACAGATGTGTCCTCACACAGGGGCAGATTTATTAAGCTCGGTGAAGTGAGAAAGTGGAAGGTGATAAAGGACCAGCCAATCAGATCCTTACTACCATGTCACAGGCTGAGTTTGAAAAATGACAGTTAGGAGCTGACTGGCTGGTGCTCTATCACCTTCCAATTTATCACTTCACCGAGCTTAATAAATCTGCCCCACAGTGTTGCTGCGATGCGCACACTGTTCATAGCATAGCCAGCTGTACACCACGCGTATGCAATTCAGTTCAATAGGAGTCACATGTGCATGCGCCCACCTGCCATAAGTGTAATGGGAGCCGACAATGATGCGAACAGACGCGTATGCCGTGCTGCCTTCGCACTACAGGAAGGCTGTGGTGGGAGACATCTGTACACCCATTGTTTTTTCAGAAGACTTTATATTTACAGAAAATACCATTTAGTCTTTTTATTCCTTCTAACATGTCAAATAAATAGTAACTAAAATGTACAAAAAAGTGTTTTTCTAAAGACATTCCAAGAATGTGAACTGAAAGCAAATGTACTTTTTTTCTTGTATACACCACAAATAAATACTTTGTGGTTATTGCTTTGTAATGAATTCACCATTCAAAAATGACAACCAGTAGGACCATAGGCATAGGTTTTCACACAAAAAATCTACACTTGAAAACAATACATTTCATAATTTTTATGTTTTTTGCAATTATTTGCAGCCTCGTCTTAAACACTAACCATGTATAGGAATAATATTGCAGCCCAACAAGGCCTATCATTTTTTTAAACTAGGAAATTGACCACATTAAATGAGGGTACCTACCTTTTATTTAATAAAATATGACATAGATCTGGGCCTTAGTCCCTCCCCACATGCATGAAATGTATATGTATTTGCTGTTTAAGTTATTGGGCCTAATTCAGACCTGATCGCTCGCTAGGGTTTTTTTTGCACTGCTGGGAACAGATAGTCGCCTACCATTAGGGAGTGTATATTCGTTTTGCAAGTGTGCGAACGCTTGTGTAGCAGAGCTGTATGAGCAGATCTTGTGCAGTCTCTGAGTAGCCCAGCACTTACTCAGCTGCTGCGATTACTTCAGCCTGTCTGGGACCGAGATTGACATCAGGAACCCTCCCTGCAAATGCTTGGACACGCCTGCGTTTTTCCAACCACTCCCAGAAAATGGTCAGTTGCCACCCACAAACTCCTTCTTCCTGTCAATCTCATTGCGATCGCACCTGCAAATGGATTTTTCGCACAAACCCATCGCTGAGCGGCGATCCGCTTTGTACCTGTGCGACGCGCCTGTGCATTGCAGTGCATATGCATGCATAGCTCTGACCTGATCACAGCGCTGCAAAAAATGTCTGGTGATCACCATGCGATAACTGCTAAGGGGGCACATTGCTTGAAGGAGGAGAATCCCCTTTTCCAAACAAGGGTGCCCCCTTGTGTGTGCAGGCCAGTATGAGAGAGTTAGGGCACAAAGTTGTTATGTAGCACTGCAGGATACATACCTCCCAACTGTCCCGATTTTCGCGGGACAGTCCCGTTTTTTTTGGGTCTGTCCCGCTGTCCCTCCTGCGGGCCGCAGTGTCCCGCGGTGGGGGGGTGGGGGGGGCAGTTGGGAGGCTCCTGATCACTCACTGCTCTGCTCAATTGAGAGCAGAGCAGCGGTGAATAAACGATGTGCGCATGCGCACACGTCTATTCCAGGGAGTTAGAGGGAGAGGGGGCATGCCAGCAGCTCACAGAGCGCTGGCCATGCCCCCTCAGTGACGAAAACGGGGCGTGGCTCGCAATCGCGGACCCTCCCGCGAAGCCACGCCCCCTTACACACAGGTCACGCCCCCTTTTCGGGCGCGGGCGCGCCAAGATGTCCCTCCTTCCTGAACTTGAATGTTGGGAGGTATGAGGATATAGGGGGTAATTCAGACCTGATCGTAGCAGCAAATTTGTTAGCAGTTGGGCAAAACCATGTGCACTGCAGGGGGAGGGCAGCATACATCTGGTTCATGAGCTCTATTGACTTTGCCCTCGCTATGCCCCTGGGGTGTGTTGTGGCTGACCAATGGTCTCCTGATCTCCGGTCAGCATACCGACGCCGGGATCCCGGCAGCATACCGACAGGGAGGGGCGAGTGCAGCAAGCCCCTTGCGGGCTCGCTGCACTCGATATGCTGCGGGCTCGGTGCAACCTGCGGTCACCACGGGTTCTATTCCCACTCTATGGGTGTCATGGACACCCACAAGTGGAAATAGTCACTCTGTTGGTCAGCATGCTGGCCGTCGGGATAGTGAGGGGGTGGGATTTTGGGGGAGGTCATGTGACTATCGGTCTGCTGACCACCGGTCACATGAATACCACCCTGCCCTGGCTAGGGGGAACATGATTTGCAAGAAAGCACTACTCTTTTAAATGTGTGTACCCTAGTGATGAGCGGGTTCGGTTTCTCGGAAACCGAACCCCCCTGAACTTAACCCTTTTTACACGGGTCCGAGCCATACTCGGATTCTCCCATATGGCTCGGGTAACCCGAGCGCGCCCGAACGTCATCATCCCGCTGTCGGATTCTCGCGAGATTCGGATTCTATATAAGCAGCCGCGCGTCGCCGCCATTTTCACTCGTGCATTGGAAATGTTAGGGAGAGGACGTGGCTGGCGTCCTCTCCGTTTATGTTGATGCATTGCAAATACTTTGTGCTTGCTTATTACTTAATTGTGGGGACTGGGGAGCAGCTGTATATAGGAGGAGTACAGTGCAGAGTTTTGCTGACAGTGACCACCAGTAATACGTTGTCTGCCTGAAAAACACTCCATATCTGTGCTCAGTGTGCTGCATATATCTGTGCTCACACTGCTTAATTGTGGGGACTGGGGAGCAGCTGTATTATATAGCAGGAGTACAGTGCAGAGTTTTGCTGACATTGACCACCAGTATACGTTGTCTGCATGAAAAACACTCCATATCTGTGCTCAGTGTGCTGCTTTATTGTGGGGACTGGGGACCACCAGTATAATATTATATAGGAGGAGTACAGTGCAGAGTTTTGCTGACCAGTGACCACCAGTATATAATATAAAGCATTACGGTACAGTAGGCCACTGCTGTACCTACCTCTGTGTCGTCATTAAGTATACTATCCATCTAGATTCTATACCTGTGGTGCATTTCAGTTGTGCAGTTTGCTGACACAGTGACCACCAGTATATATAGCAGTACGGTACGGAAGGCCACTGCTGTACCTACCTCTGTGTCGTCATTAAGTATACTATCCATCTACATTCTATACCTGTGGTGCATTTTAGTTTTGCAGTTTGCTGACACAGTGACCACCAGTATACTATATATATAGCAGTACGGTACGGAAGGCCACTGCTGTACCTACCTCTGTGTCGTCATTAAGTATACTATCCATCTACATTCTATACCTGTGGTGCATTTTAGTTTTGCAGTTTGCTGACACAGTGACCACCAGTATACTATATATAGCAGTACGGTACGGAAGGCAACTGCTGTACCTACCTCTGTGTCGTCATTAAGTATACTATCCATCTACATTCTATACCTGTGGTGCATTTTAGTTTTGCAGTTTGCTGACACAGTGACCACCAGTATACTATATATAGCAGTACAGTACGGAAGGCCACTGCTGTACCTACCTCTGTGTCGTCATTAAGTATACTATCCATCTACATTCTATAACTGTGGTGCTTTTTAGTTTTGCAGTTTGCTGACACAGTGACCACCAGTATATATAGCAGTACGGTACGGAAGGCCACTGCTGTACCTACCTCTGTGTCGTCATTAAGTATTCTATCCATCTACATTCTATACCTGTGGTGCATTTTAGTTTTGCAGTTTGCTGACACAGTGACCACCAGTATACTATATATAGCAGTACGGTACGGAAGGCCACTGCTGTACCTACCTCTGTGTCGTCATTAAGTATACTATCCATCTACATTCTATACCTGTGGTGCATTTTAGTTTTGCAGTTTGCTCACACAGTGACCACCAGTATACTATATATAGCAGTACGGTACGGAAGGCACTGCTGTACCTACCTCTTTGTCGTCATTAAGTATACTATCCATCTACATTCTATACCTGTGGTGCATTTTAGTTTTGCAGTTTGCTGACACAGTGACCACCAGTATACTATATATAGCAGTACGGTACGGAAGGCCACTGCTGTACCTACCTCTGTGTTATTATTAAGTATACTATCCATCTACATTCTATACCTGTGGTGCATTTTAGTTTTGCAGTTTGCTGACACACTGACCACCAGTATACTATATATAGCAGTACGATACGGAAGGCCACTGCTGTACCTACCTCTGTGTCGTCATTAAGTATACTATCCATCTACATTCTATACCTGTGGTGCATTTTAGTTTTGCAGTTTGCTGACACAGTGACCACCAGTATACTATATATAGCAGTACGGTACGGAAGGCCACTGCTGTACCTACCTCTGTGTCGTCAAGTATACTATCCATCCATACCTGTGGTGCATTTCAGTTTTGCACAGTTTGCTGACCACCAGTATATAATATATAGCATTACGGTACAGTAGGCCACTGCTCTACCTACCTCTGTGTCGTCAAGTACACTAGCTTAGTCACACAGCGACCTTGGCGCGCCTCTTTTTTTCTTTGCATCATGTGCTGTTTGGGGACAATTTTTTTTAAGTGCCATCCGGTATGACACTGCAGTGCCACTCCTAGATGGGCCAGATGTTTGTGTCGGCCACTTGTGTCGCTTAGCTTAGTCACACAGCGACCTTGGTTCGTCTCTTTTTTTCTTTGCATCATGTGCTGTTTGGGGACAATTTTTTTGAAGTGCCATCCTGCCTGACACTGCAGTGCCACTCCTAGATGGGCCAGGTGTTTGTGTCGGCCACTTGTGTCGCTTAGCTTAGTCACACAGCGACCTTGGTGCGCCTCTTTTTTTCTTTGCATCATGTGCTGTTTGGGGACTATTTTTTTGAAGTGCCATCCTGTCTGACACTGCAGTGCCACTCCTAGATGGGCCAGGTGTTTGTGTCGGCCACTTGTGTCGCTTAGCTTAGTCACACAGCGACCTTGGTGCGCCTCTTTTTTTCTTTGGATCATGTGCTGTTTGGGGACTATTTATTTGAAGTGCCATCCTGTCTGACACTGCAGTGCCACTCCTAGATGGGCCAGGTGTTTGTGTCGGCCACTTGTGTCGCTTTTCTTAGTCACACAGCGACCTTGGTGCGCCTCTTTTTTTCTTTGCATCATGTGCTGTTTGGGGACTATTTTTTTTAAGTGCCATCCTGCCTGACACTGCAGTGCCACTCCTAGATGGGCCAGGTGTTTGTGTCGGCCACTTGTGTCGCTTAGCTTAGTCACACAGCAACCTTGGTGCAACTCTTTTTTTCTTTGCATCATGTGCTGTTTGGGGACTATTTTTTTGAAGTGCCATCCTGCCTGACACTGCAGTGCCACTTCTAGATGGGCCAGGTGTTTGTGTCGGCCACTTGTGTCGCTTAGCTTAGTCACACAGCGACCTTGGTTCGTCTCTTTTTTTCTTTGCATCATGTGTTGTTTGGGGACAATTTTTTTGAAGTGCCATCCTGCCTGACACTGCAGTGCCACTCCTAGATGGGCCAGGTGTTTGTGTCGGCCACTTGTGTCGCTTAGCTTAGTCACACAGTGACCTTGGTGCGCCTCTTTTTTTCTTTGCATCATGTGCTGTTTGGGGACTATCTTTTTGAAGTGCCATCCTGTCTGACACTGCAGTGCCACTCCTAGATGGGCCAGGTGTTTGTGTCGGCCACTTGTGTCGCTTATCTTAGTCACACAGCGACCTTGGTGCGCCTCTTTTTTTCTTTGCATCATGTGCTGTTTGGGGACTATTTTTTTGAAGTGCCATCCTGCCTGACACTGCAGTGCCACTCCTAGATGGGCCAGGTGTTTGTGTCGGCCACTTGTGTCGCTTAGCTTAGTCACACAGCGACCTTGGTTCGTCTCTTTTTTTCTTTGCATCATGTGCTGTTTGGGGACAATTTTTTTGAAGTGCCATCCTGCCTGACACTGCAGTGCCACTCCTAGATGGGCCAGGTGTTTGTGTCGGCCACTTGTGTCGCTTAGCTTAGTCACACAGCGACCTTGGTGCGCCTCTTTTTTTCTTTGCATCATGTGCTGTTTGGGGACTATTTTTTTGAAGTGCCATCCTGCCTGACACTGCAGTGCCACTCCTAGATGGGCCAGGTGTTTGTGTCGGCCACTTGTGTCGCTTAGCTTAGTCACACAGCGACCTTGGTTCGTCTCTTTTTTTCTTTGCATCATGTGCTGTTTGGGGACAATTTTTTTGAAGTGCCATCCTGCCTGACACTGCAGTGCCACTCCTAGATGGGCCAGGCGTTTGTGTCGGCCACTTGTGTCGCTTAGCTTAGTCACACAGCGACCTTGGTGCGCCTCTTTTTTTCTTTGCATCATGTGCTGTTTGGGGACTATTTTTTTGAAGTGCCATCCTGTCTGACACTGCAGTGCCACTCCTAGATGGGCCAGGTGTTTGTGTCGGCCACTTGTGTCGCTTATCTTAGTCACACAGCGACCTTGGTGCGCCTCTTTTTTTCTTTGCATCATGTGCTGTTTGGGGACTATTTTTTTGAAGTGCCATCCTGCCTGACACTGCAGTGCCACTCCTAGATGGGCCAGGTGTTTGTGTCGGCCACTTGTGTCGCTTAGCTTAGCCATCCAGCGACCTCGGTGCAAATTTTAGGACTAAAAATAATATTGTGAGGTGTGAGGTGTTCAGAATAGACTAGAAATGAGTGGAAATTATGGTTATTGTGGTTAATAATAATATGGGATCAAAATGACCCCCAAATTCTATGATTTAAGTTGTTTTTTAGGGTTTTTTGAAAAAAACACCCTAATCCAAAACACACCCGAATCCGTCAAAAAATTTTCAGGGAGGTTTTGACAAAACGCGTCCGAATCCAAAACACGGCCGCGGAACCGAATCCAAAACCAAAACACAAAACCCGCAAAAATGTCCGGTGCACATCACTAGTGTACCCCCACATGTACAGGTGCAATATTGGGTGCAAGAGGACATGTATTACCCTTTTGTCCATATTAGGAAAATGTTTTCAGTAGAGCTCTGTAACAATGTCCGGTGATCAGATACAGATCAGTTATATAGTGAGCTATATAACAAGCATTAAGAGTTCCCATCATTTCAATGGGTGACCCTTAATCGGGGACAGACTGGAGCTAACAATCGGTCCCATCATTCATTTCGTGCTCATGCTTTAAGCCACTAGTCATAGGGGCATGGCTTTGTGTTATGCCCTGCCTTCATGCCCTCCAGTATGCCCTATGCCCTCCAGTATGTGGCTACATGACATAACATACTGTATTGACATTACCCACAAATTACAGAAACCCTGCTGGCCGAGCAGACCAAAGTAAAACAGAGCTGCTCGGCCAGGCCTCCAGATGGATGGACTGGCAGATCAGGTCATTGGCCCTTCTGATATTTTCCAGAATTGCTATATGGCCAGGCTGACTGTACCCTTAATTATTGGATGCAATGTTGAGATCTTTCCAATCCCTGGTACAGCATATTTCTGTTTCACACTTCAATCTTTCTACATGCTGTGGTTGTGGAGACAGATGTCTTATAGTCCCTTCCCTATCCTTTTTTTTTTTTTTTTAAAGTGACTCTGGCAAGCATGTGCACATTGGTGTCACTTCTGGTGCATTGCTCACGCACCCACGCTCCATAGGATTGCACGGGTGTGTATGCTCCCACAAATGGGTCGCACACGGACGCAGCAAGTCACAATCTCGTGTGGCCTGTTCATAGGTTGAAAGAGGGAGTCTGGAGCCACCGTGGGTGGGGGAGGGGCAGGTGCAGGGGTGCCACGGGTGGAGCAGTGGCAGTTACGGGGGTGTTGCAGATGTACGAGGGGCGGGTGCGGGGGTGCCACAGGTGGGGGAGGGACGGTTGCGGGGTGCTGCGGGTGGGGGAGGGGTGAATCAGGGGTGCCACGGGTGTGGGAGTTGCGGGGGTTCCGCGGGTGGGGGAGGGTGTCCTGAGCCACCTCGTGGGGGGGGCTTTTGGGGGGGTGCTGTGGGTGGGGGAGGGGAGGGTGCGGGGGTGCCACGTGTGGAGGAGAGGTTCGGATCCACCACGTTTAGGGGAGGGGTGGCTGCGGTGGTGCCGCGGATGGAGGAAGGAGGCCGGTGGTGCGCTTCTCCTCCTGGAAGCAGCTGAGCTGACCACTGTGTTGGTGCTACCTGCAGCATGCGGTGAAGGATCCTGTTGACGGGCCAGGCACCAGGCACGTATAGAAAGGGGGGCGATGGGGGCGGTCGCCCCCCCTAACACACTGCCGCTTTCAGTGTGCTGAGATGAGACACAATGGCCAATATTTACTAAGAATTCGAGTCTGTCCGATTTGTGTTTTATTTTCAAAGTCCCAATCCGGGAATTCACTAAGTACCAATCTCGGCAGTGTTTGGACTATTCGTAATGGTTTGATTTGCAAAGTTTCGAAATACGAATGAATAGACCATCGGTCAAACGCGGCTGATATTTCATACAATACGGGCATTCACTATTCATTCATATTTGGGTGTTAGTTTCTGAGTGCTCAAGTGCGGGTCTGTTTTATTTCGATTCGTTAAAAAAAGCAGCAAAAATAATAGACCTGCTTTTTCCAGTCGAGTTTGGATAACCATGCACGGATCAGTGAGATCTGTGCATGGTTATCTATGGGAAAGGGTCTGTTTAGTGTAAAAACTGAAAAAAAAATTGCGTGGGGTTCCCCCTCCTAAGCATAACCAGCCTCGGGCTCTTTCAGCTGGTCCTAGTTGAAAAAATATGGGGGGAAAAAAGACAGGTGTTCCCCCATATTTAATCAACCAGCACCGGGCTCTGCGCCTGGTCCTGGTTCCAAAAGTACGGGGGACAAAAAGCGTAGGGGTCCCCCGTATTTTTGAACCCAGCACCGGGCTCCACTAGCCAGGTACATAATGCCACAGCCGGGGGACACTTTTATACTGGTCCCTGCAGCCCTGGCATTACATACCCAACTAGTCACCCCTGGCCGGGGTACCCTGGAGGAGTGGGAACCCCTTAAATCAAGGGGTCCCCCCCTCCAGCCACCCAAGGGCCAGGGGTGAAGCCCAAGGCTGTCCCCCCCATCCAAGGGAGACGGATGGGGGGCTGATAGCCTTTTGAAAAAATGTGAATATTGTTTTTAGTAGCAGTACTACAAGTCCCAGCAAGCCTCCCCCGCAATCTGGTACTTGGAGAACCACAAGTACCAGCATGCAGTGGAAAACCGGGCCCGCTGGTACCTGTAGTACTACTACTAAAAAATACCCCCAAAAAAACAGGACACACACACCGTGAAAGTATAAGTTTATTACCTACATGCACACCTCCATACACACATACTTACCTATGTTCCCACGAGACTCGGTCCTCTTCTCCATGTAGAATCCTTGGGGTACCTGTGAAAAAAATTATACTCACATAATCCAGTGTAGAATCAGACCTTTGTATAATCCACGTACTTGGCAAAATAATAAAACGGAAACCCGACCACGCACAAGAAGGGGGCCCATGTTTACACATAGGACCCCTTTCCCCGACTGCCAGGACCCCCCCTGACTCCTGTCAAAGAGGGTCCCTTCAGCCAATCAGGGAGAGCCACGTCGTGGCACTCTCCTGATTGGCTGTGTGCTCCTGTAGTGTCTGTCAGGCAGCACACGGCACAGATACAATGTAGCGCCTATGCGCTCCATTGTAGCCAATGGTGGGAACTTTGCGGTCAGCGGTGAGGTTACTTTCGGTCAACGCAGCGTCTCTCCTCCTTCAAAATCACTCCTTTGGCTAATAGGGCAGGCAATAAAGATAAGTTTGTTGACTGTGGAGTGGGATTCTCACCCCAGTGTCTCCACACAGATGATCAAAGGAGATCCCTCCAGGAACTGGCTGCTTGTTGGAGGCAGGGCTAAAGTTACTTGACAGTCAGGCTAGTCGACTAATGAAAAACACTATAGGGATGGGTGGGCTGAACATGTCTGTGTACACTGTACACAGGAAATGGAAGCAGGAAGGAGCTCTGCATTCCATTTCTACTTTGATTCAACTCACAGTTGCTGCAGTGTGAGACCAGCTTGTTGCTGCTGCCAGAGGGACAAGGGCCAGCCTGATGCTGCCAGAGAGACAAGGACCAGCCTGCTTCTGCTGCTGTGGCCAGAGGACAAGGACCAACCTACTGCCTGCCAGAAAGAGACCTACCAGCAATCTGCAACTTACTGTAAGTAAGTGCAGGTATGCAGCAGAGGTATAAAGGTGTGTGTATATTGCAGAGGTGTAAAGGTATGCAGGAACATAGCAGTGGTATACAGGTGTGCGGGTACATAGCAGGGGTATACAGGTGTGCGGGTACATAGCAGGGGTATACAGGTGTGTGGGTATATCCTGTAATGTGCGGGAATATAGCAGTGGTATACAGTAGTGTGGGTATATAGCAGGGGTATACAGGTGTGCAGAAACATAGAAGGGGTATATAGGTGTGTGGGTTTATAGCAGGAGTATACAGGTGTGTGGGTACATAGCAGGGGTATACAGGTGTGTGGGTAGAGAGAGAAGAGATTTGTTTTTTCCCCATAGACCTATTTATGTGAAATGCCAGTGGGTCTGCTAAAAAACAGATTCTCCTCTTACAAGACCCATGGGCAGTTTTTATGTTGCCTGCATTCAATTGGGGTATCTGATTTCGGGACATTACTTACTGTATTTCATTACTGTTCATTTCTTACTTTACTGGAAAACCTATACTACTCGTACAAGCACATCAGATATATTAAAAATTTATTTAAAATGCCAGTGAGTGTGGCCTTTATTTTCCACCACATTTAGTTCTCATAATTAGTGGCATTAACATAGAAATACATGACTATTAATGAATTTTTTTAAGCACTAAAATTAAAAATAGATTTGGACCCATTGTTTATAGGGTCACCAGACCATAGTGCTGTTTCTAGCAATGCTAGAATAAAACATTGTTTCCCGTGCACACTTTAGTAGCAATTACAATCCAAACCAATTGTCTCGCTGTGTACATGTCTGTAATAGGCGGGTGTCTCTATCCGCTTATACCCAGCCAGGTTGATCTGTAATAGGCGGGTGTTACTATCCGCTTATACCCAGCCAGGTTGATCTGTAATAGGTGGGTGTCTCTATCCGCTTATACCCAGCCAGGGTGATCTGTAATAGGCGGGTGTTATTATCCGCTTAAACCCAGCCAGGTTGATCTGTAATAGGCGGGTGTTACTATCCGCTTATACCCAGCCAGGTTGATCTGTAATAGGCGGGTGTCTCTATCCGCTTATACCCAGCCAGGTTGACCTGTAATAGGCGGGTGTCTCTATCCGCTTATACCCAGCCAGGTTGATCTGTAATAGGCGGGTGTCTCTATCCGCTTATACCCAGCCAGGTTGATCTGTAATAGGTGGGTGTCTCTATCCGCTTATACCCATCCAGGGTGATCTGTAATAGGCGGGTGTTACTATCCATAAAAAGAAAAACCACTGTTTATATTGGCGCTTGGCAGTGTAACGGACAATTTCAATAGTTCCTTTGTTGTTCATAAATGTTTCCTTAAACAGAAATAAAATACAGGTTGAGTATCCCATATCCAAATATCCGAAATACGGAATATTCCGAAATACGGACTTTTTTGGGTGAGAGTGAGATAGTGAAACTTTTGTTTTTTGATGGCTCAATGTACACAACTTTGTTTAATACACAAAGTTATTACAAATATTGTATTACATGACCTTCAGGCTGTGTGTATAAGGTGTATATGAAATATAAATGAATTGTGAGAATGTACACACACTTTGTTTAATGCACAAAGTTATAAAAAATATTGGCTAAAATTACCTTCAGGCTGTGTGTATAAAGTGTATATAAAACGTAAATGCATTCTGTGCTTATACTTGGGTCCCATCGCCATGATATCTCATGATGGTATGCAATTATTCCAAAATACGGAAAAATCTGATATCCAAAATACCTCTGGTCCCAAGCATTTTGGATAAGGGATACTCAACCTGTACAACAAATAGTGCAGATGGTACTATTCAGATTTTATCATGCAAAGAGGCACTAATTCCAGACTCCTACCAGAAGAGGTGGTCTACTAAATGTAGACAAACAAGCGTGAGGGAGCGGGCCACTGCCGGTCACGTTCTTTTCATCATGATGGTATCATACTCCATGAATTTATATAAAACAGAAATGGAAAACTCCACGTAGTGTAATACAGCTTTTTATTTCCATAAAATTCTAAAAACAATTTGATAAAAAAACCACAGGGAGAATATAAGGTGGACTCTCACCAGAGATGATGGTCTACACACAGGTAGACTTAAATCACATAAGTGTATATCACAGGCGTCCCTAGACAGGTGTTCCACACAGCAGAGAGTCCAATAGATATTCTCCTTTCCTCCTGACCAACGCGTTTCGATACCACCCAGGGTATCTTTTTCAAGGTATAAGGAGGTCAGTTGCCAATACAGATATTTATACCCCTAACAATTGGGGGAGGGATTAGTATCCATAACCTAATGCCAGACATGGAATTCCTAACCAACTAAAAATCCTATACAGCGCATGCTAGGAGGTGGTTCATCCAGTCCGTTTTTTCAAACAGACATGTCCCTTCAGCTGTCGTTGATTTTTAACTTCCCGCTCGTGGTCACCGGAAGTCGCGGCTCCGTTTGTGTTCCACATCACGGCACTTCCGCTATCCTTTGCGTTCCAGCTGACATCACTTCCGGTGACGTATTTCCTCCTTCCGCGCTGTTTGTTTATATTGTTGCGGCGGCCATCTTATTGGTTTGTAGTGGCCAATATCATATTTAGCAGCATCATCATAAAATTAAAATATATAAAAAGAGATAATATTAATACCTAGATACTCCTTTAAGCTAAAATGCATTAAAACAATATACATCCAATCTGATTAAAATGAATAGAATAAATGAAATAGATGAAATACAAGAAAAGGGGAACAGTCCATCAGAGAAACCACTTGATCTCAAAATCTTTGTTGAGGCCATTCGGTATTAAAGTTTTATAATTAAAAATCATTTCCATTTCAGTGCGTGCTAATATCGACATCGATTCTTGATGTCTGATGTTTCTATTCACTTTTTTCAAACCATAAAAATTTAAAATATGTGTTGTATCGCACTGATGTACTTCTTTAAAATGGAGTGATAAAGCATGTGTTTCTATGCCTTTACGAATGTTTCGTAGGTGTTCGCCAATCCTGATTTTTAGTGGACGGCTTGTTCTTCCAATATAGAATTTATTACACCTACATTCAATTCCATATATAACATTTGCTGAATGGCAGGTTATAAAATCTCTGATGGAGTGTTTCTTATTATTTATTATTATATCCACCTTTTTGTTCCCAAAATTATTCGGGATAGTTCTACATCCTACACACATCCCACATCGATGAAAACCTTCTGTCAATTTGGTACCTTTTTTAGGGGACCCTGGATGTAGACTTTTAACTAATTTATTCTTCAAGTTTGGGGCTCTTCTAAATATACATACTGGTTCTTTCGGTAGATCTTGTCCTATTACAGGATCTTGTTGTAATAGAGACCAATGTTTACTTAAGATCTTTTTAATCGATAAATGTTGGGATGAGAAATAAGTTGTGAAAGCCCACTTATAACTATCTTCATTATTCATTACTTTCCTTTTTCTATTTTTTTGAACAATATCTCCTCTTTTTAATCTCTTTACTTTAGTGAGGGCTTCAGAGACTTCTTCTTGTGCATACCCACTTGCTAAAAACTGGCTGCTCATCTTATCAGCTTGAGCTATAAATACATTCTCCTCTGTGCAGTTTTTCTTTAGTCTTTGAAATTGGCCATAAGGTATTGTCCTCAGCCAATTATCATGATGGCAGCTATGTCTTTCCAGATATGTTCTTGAATCTGTGGGTTTTACATAATTTTTAGTTTTGATCATCCCCTCCTCAATGTATATAGTTAAGTCCAAGAAGTTCACCTCTTGTGCACTAATATCAAAGGTAAGACCTATATTTCTGTCATTATTATTGAGGAAGGTACAAAACATATCTAATGTCACTCTGTCTCCCCTCCAAATAAATAGGATATCATCAATATATCTATACCATGACACCAGGTTCGCCCCATATGGGTTGCTGGACCACACATACTTTTGTTCCCAGCAACCCATAAAGATGTTGGCATAACTTGGGGCGAACCTTGTGCCCATGGCTGTACCTCGTTTCTGTAAGAAGAATTGATCTTTAAAAATTAAGAAATTGTTATATAGAATGAAATTAATACCCTCAAAAAGGCATTCTTGTAGATTTTCAGTAAGAGAGGATACACTGAGGGTGTATTTCACTGCCTCTATACCATGGTTATGATCTATATTGGTGTACAGGGAATTGACGTCCGCCGTCACCAATATTAGATCTTCCTGCCACTGAATTCCTTCTAAGATACGTAATACATCTCCCGTATCTTTCAGATGAGATGGATTCCTGAGTACCAATGGTTGCAGATAATGATCTATTAGCTGCGACAGATTCGCAGTAATAGACCCAATTCCCGAGATTATGGGTCTTCCGGGGGGTTTATTCGCATCTTTATGGACCTTAGGAAGGACATAAATCGTCGGGATAACCGGTTCCTCTATTATTAGAAATGTACTTTCTTTCTCTGATAATACTCCCTTTTTATTAAACTTGTCCACAAATTCTTTAAATGATACTATTGTCTTTTTGGTGGGATCTCCTCTAAGTCTTCTATAGGTATTTTTATCCTCCAATTGCCGGTAAACTTCGGCTTCATAGTCCTTTCTATCTAGAAGGACAACACCTCCCCCCTTGTCTGACGGTTTGATAACAATCTCTTTATTCATTGTTAAGCTCTTAATTGCATCTCTTTCTGTTTTTGATAGATTGGGTTTTACTTTTTCCATATGAAGTTTATCTATATCCTCCTTCACTAAAGCCCCAAATGATTCTATGAAACATCCCTTTAAATAAGAGGGAAAAAAAGAGGACTTCGGTTTAAAAGGGGTTCTTTCTTCGATCAACTCATCTACCTCTGTTTCATCTGATTTTAATTTGAAGAATTTTTTTAGAGTTAATTTTCTCATAAATTTTTGCAAATCTACAAAAACATCAAATTGATTCATTTTAGTGGAGGGGGCATATTTTAGCCCTGTCTCTAACAGGGATCTTTCACCTTCTAATAAAATATGGGAACTCAGGTTGAATATTTTAACTTTACTTTTTACAATATTCAACTTGTCCTCTTTCTTTTTAATCAGCTGTTTTTGCTTTCTATATTTTTTCCTTTTTTTCTTATATTCTTTTTTGGATCCTCCCCTAGTGCCCCTATGTTTTTTCTTTATCTCATATTTCGTGTCCTCCTCCCTCTCTCTAAAAAAGGTGTGGAAAATTCATCTGAATCTAATACTGCATACCTGTTGCCATTTTTATAAGCAGGCATCCAATCTTCCTTATTTCTTCTATTGAAATAATTCCAATTGTTATGGGATTCCTGAATATTAGATCTCATTGGGCCTCTTTGGACTCTATTCGGTCCCTGCCTATTCCATTGTCTCCATTCAGGGGTGTAGTTACTAATCTCTATTTCATTTCTATTCCCATAACTTAATCTATTATCTCTAGTTCTAATTTGATTCTTTCTATTGCCCCATGCTCTATTTGATCTAATTATATGGGAAGAGATAGTCTTATCTCCTTCATTCCCTCTATTATTCATAGTTACACTTTGTAATCTTCTGTTTCGTTTTGGTTGGAACTCTATTTTATTGGGATGAACTATTTCCTGATTATCTTCTGCATCTTTTTTATCTCTTATAAACTTCTTAGTTTTCCTTTGGATTAGATTACTTTCCAGCTTTCTTAATTTCTCTATAATCATCTTTTCTCGCTCAATGAAATCTACTGAATTCATAATAGGAGTAACCAATCCCTTTAATTCATTGATTTCATTATCTACTTTATTTAAATCTTTCTTTCTTTCTACCACAATTAATTCTATTAATCTTGTGGAACATTCCCGCAGGATAAGGTTCCAATTTTCAGTAAAGTGATCATTTGCTGTGGTGAAACTAGCCACTTTATTTATTTTTTAACCCTTTGGGTATCATCTTGTGGGTGAGATATTTTTCCAATGTGGTTATCTCCCACCAAAGTTTGTGTTCTTTAATCAATGTATTTTCTAATTTGACCATGACATCGTCAAAATCTTCATCTATTAAGTCAATGTCTGTGGACACATTAGAAAATAGGGAATCTAGTTTTAACACTCTTTCATCCCTTAATTTAAACATCTTTAGCTGCTAACCCAAACCTTCAAAACTTGGTGAAAAAACTATATAGAACAAACAAAGTGTTAAGAAGGTAAGTTTGCGCTTAAGGTGTAAAGCAGCCCACAGCCAGTGGAAAAGGTAACACCAAGACCTTAGACATACAACTCATACAAAGAAATACCACTGTTTATATAGGCGCTTGGCAGTGTAACGGACAATTTCAATAGTTCCTTTGTTGTTCATAAATGTTTCCTTAAACAGAAATAAAATACAGGTTGAGTATCCCATATCCAAATATCCGAAATACGGAATATTCCGAAATACGGACTTTTTTGGGTGAGAGTGAGATAGTGAAACTTTTGTTTTTTGATGGCTCAATGTACACAACTTTGTTTAATACACAAAGTTATTACAAATATTGTATTACATGACCTTCAGGCTGTGTGTATAAGGTGTATATGAAATATAAATGAATTGTGAGAATGTACACACACTTTGTTTAATGCACAAAGTTATAAAAAATATTGGCTAAAATTACCTTCAGGCTGTGTGTATAAAGTGTATATAAAACGTAAATGCATTCTGTGCTTATACTTGGGTCCCATCGCCATGATATCTCATGATGGTATGCAATTATTCCAAAATACGGAAAAATCTGATATCCAAAATACCTCTGGTCCCAAGCATTTTGGATAAGGGATACTCAACCTGTACAACAAATAGTGCAGATGGTACTATTCAGATTTTATCATGCAAAGAGGCACTAATTCCAGACTCCTACCAGAAGAGGTGGTCTACTAAATGTAGACAAACAAGCGTGAGGGAGCGGGCCACTGCCGGTCACGTTCTTTTCATCATGATGGTGTCATACTCCATGAATTTATATAAAACAGAAATGGAAAACTCCACGTAGTGTAATACAGCTTTTTATTTCCATAAAATTCTAAAAACAATTTGATAAAAAAACCACAGGGAGAATATAAGGTGGACTCTCACCAGAGATGATGGGTTAGCAGCTAAAGATGTTTAAATTAAGGGATGAAAGAGTGTTAAAACTAGATTCCCTATTTTCTAATGTGTCCACAGACATTGACTTAATAGATGAAGATTTTGACGATGTCATGGTCAAATTAGAAAATTCATTGATTAAAGAACACAAACTTTGGTGGGAGATAACCACATTGGAAAAATATCTCACCCACAAGATGATGCCCAAAGGGTTAAAAATAAATAAAGTGGCTAGTTTCACCACAGCAAGTGATCACTTTACTGAAAATTGGAACCTGATCCTGCGGGAATGTTCCACAAGATTAATTGAATTAATTGTGGTAGAACGAAAGAAAGATTTAAATAAAGTAGATAATGAAATCAATGAATTAAAGGGATTGGTTACTCCTATTATGAATTCAGTAGATTTCATTGAGCGAGAAAAGATGATTATAGAGAAATTAAGAAAGCTGGAAAGTAATCTAATCCAAATGAAAACTAAGAAGTTTATAAGAGATAAAAAAGATGCAGAAGATAATCAGGAAATACTGTAGTTCATCCCAAAAAAATAGAGTTCCAACCAAAACGAAACAGAAGATTACAAAGTGGACCTATGGATAATAGAGGGAATGAAGGAGATAAGACTATCTCTTCCCATGTAATTAGATCAAATAGAGCATAGGGCAATAGAAAGAATCAAATTAGAACTAGAGATAATAGATTAAGTTATGGGAATAGAAATGAAATAGAGATTAATAACTACACCCCTGAATGGAGACAATGGAATAGGCAGGGACCGAATAGAGTCCAAAGAGGCCCAATGAGATCTAATATTCAGGAATCCCATAACAATTGGAATTATTTCAATAGAAGAAATAAGGAAGATTGGATGCCTGCTTATGAAAATGGCAACAGGTATGCAGTATTAGATTCAGATGAATTTTCCACACCTTTTTTAGAGAGAGGGAGGAGGACACGAAATATGAGATAAAGAAAAAACATAGGGGCACTAGGGGAGGATCCAAAAAAGAATATAAGAAAAAAAGGAAAAAATATAGAAAGCAAAAACAGCTGATTAAAAAGAAAGAGGACAAGTTGAATATTGTAAAAAGTAAAGTTAAAATATTCAACCTGAGTTCCCATATTTTATTAGAAGGTGAAAGATCCATGTTAAAGAAAGGGCTAAAATATGCCCCCTCCACTAAAATGAATCAATTTGATGTTTTTGTAGATTTGCAAAAATTTATGAGAAAATTAACTCTAAAAAAATTCTTCAAATTAAAATCAGATGAAACAGAGGTAGATGAGTTGATCGAAGAAAGAACCCCCTTTGAACCGAAGTCCTCTTTTTTTTCCCTCTTATTTAAAGGGATGTTTCATAGAATCATTTGGGGCTTTAGTGAAGGAGGATATAGATAAACTTCATATGGAAAAAATAAAACCCAATCTATCAAAAACAGAAAGAGATGCAATTAAGAGCTTAACAATGAATAAAGAGATTGTTATCAAACCGTCAGACAAGGGGGGAGGTGTTGTCCTTCAAGATAGAAAGGACTATGAAGCCGAAGTTTACCGGCAATTGGAGGATAAAAATACCTATAGAAGACTTAGAGGAGATCCCACCAAAAAGACAATAGTATCAATTAAAGAATTTGTGGACAAGTTTAATAAAAAGGGAGTATTATCAGAGAAAGAAAGTAAATTTCTAATAATAGAGGAACCGGTTATCCCGACGATTTATGTCCTTCCTAAGGTCCATAAAGATGCGAATAAACCCCCCGGAAGACCCATAATCTCGGGAATTGGGTCTATTACTGCGAATCTGTCGCAGCTAATAGATCATTATCTGCAACCATTGGTACTCAGGAATCCATCTCATCTGAAAGATACGGGAGATGTATTACGTATCTTAGAAGGAATTCAGTGGCAGGAAGATCTAATATTGGTGACGGCGGACGTCAATTCCCTGTACACCAATATAGATCATAACCATGGTATAGAGGCAGTGAAATACGCCCTCAGTGTATCCTCTCTTACTGAAGATCTACAAGAATGCCTTTTAGAGGGTATTAATTTCATTCTATATAACAATTTCTTCATTTTTAAAGATCAATTCTTCTTACAGAAATGAGGTACAGCCATGGGCACCAGGTTCGCCCCAAGTTATGCCAACATCTTTATGGGTTGCTGGGAGCAAAAGTATGTGTGGTCCAGCAGCCCATATGGGGCGAACCTGGTGTCATGGTATAGATATATTGATGATATCCTATTTATTTGGAGGGGAGACAGAGAGACATTAGATATGTTTTGTACCTTCCTCAATAATAATGACAGAAATATAGGTCTTACCTTTGATATTAGTGCACAAGAGGTGAACTTCTTGGACTTAACTATATACATTGAGGAGGGGATGATCAAAACTAAAAATTATGTAAAACCCACAGATTCAAGAACATATCTGGAAAGACATAGCTGCCATCATGATAATTGGCTGAGGACAATACCTTATGGCCAATTTCAAAGACTAAAGAAAAACTGCACAGAGGAGAATGTATTTATAGCTCAAGCCGATGAGATGAGCAGCCAGTTTTTAGCAAGTAAGTATTCACAAGAAGAAGTCTCTGAAGCCCTCACTAAAGTAAAGAGATTAAAAAGAGGAGATATTGTTCAAAAAAATAGAAAAAGGAAAGTAATGAATAATGAAGATTGTTATAAGTGGGCTTTCACAACTAATTTCTCATCCCAACATTTATCGATTAAAAAGATCTTAAGTAAACATTGGTCTCTATTACAACAAGATCCTGTAATAGGACAAGATCTACCGAAAGAACCAGTATGTATATTTAGAAGAGCCCCAAACTTGAAGAATAAATTAGTTAAAAGTCTTCATCCAGGGTCCCCTAAAAAAGGTACCAAATTGACAGAAGGTTTTCATCGATGTGGGATGTGTGTAGGATGTAGAACTATCCCGAATAATTTTGGGAACAAAAAGGTGGATATAATAATAAATAATAAGAAACACTCCATCAGAGATTTTATAACCTGCCATTCAGCAAATGTTATATATGGAATTGAATGTAGGTGTAATAAATTCTATATTGGAAGAACAAGCCGTCCACTAAAAATCAGGATTGGCGAACACCTACGAAACATTTGTAAAGGCATAGAAACACATGCTTTATCACTCCATTTTAAAGAAGTACATCAGTGCGATACAACACATATTTTAAATTTTTATGGTTTGAAAAAAGTGAATAGAAACATCAGACATCAAGAATCGATGTCGATATTAGCACGCACTGAAATGGAAATGATTTTTAATTATAAAACTTTAATACCGAATGGCCTCAACAAAGATTTTGAGATCAAGTGGTTTCTCTGATGGACTGTTCCCCTTTTCTTGTATTTCATCTATTTCATTTATTCTATTCATTTTAATCAGATTGGATGTATATTGTTTTAATGCATTTTAGCTTAAAGGAGTATCTAGGTATTAATATTATCTCTTTTTATATATTTTAATTTTATGATGATGCTGCTAAATATGATATTGGCCACTACAAACCAATAAGATGGCCGCCGCAACAATATAAACAAACAGCGCGGAAGGAGGAAATACGTCACCGGAAGTGATGTCAGCTGGAACGCAAAGGATAGCGGAAGTGCCGTGATGTGGAACACAAACGGAGCCGCGACTTCCGGTGACCACGAGCGGGAAGTTAAAAAATCAACGACAGCTGAAGGGACATGTCTGTTTGAAAAAACGGACTGGATGAACCACCTCCTAGCATGCGCTGTATAGGATTTTTAGTTGGTTAGGAATTCCATGTCTGGCATTAGGTTATGGATACTAATCCCTCCCCCAATTGTTAGGGGTATAAATATCTGTATTGGCAACTGACCTCCTTATACCTTGAAAAAGATACTCTGGGTGGTATCGAAACGCGTTGGTCAGGAGGAAAGGAGAATGTCTATTGGACTCTCTGCTGTGTGGAACACCTGTCCAGGGACGCCTGTGATATACACTTATGCGATTTTAGTCTACCTGTGTGTAGACCATCATCTCTGGTGAGAGTCCACCTAATATTCTCCCTGTGGTTTTTTTATCAAATTGTTTATAGAATTTTATGGAAATAAAAAGCTGTATTACACTACGTGGAGTTTTCCATTTCTGTTTTATATAAATTCATGGAGTATGACACCATCATGATGAAAAGAACGTGACCGGCAGTGGCCCGCTCCCTCACGCTTGTTTGTCTACATTTAGTAGACCACCTCTTCTGGTAGGAGTCTGGAATTAGTGCCTCTTTGCATGATAAAATCTGAATAGTACCATCTGCACTATTTGTTGTATTTTATTTCTGTTTAAGGAAACATTTATGAACAACAAAGGAACTATTGAAATTGTCCGTTACACTGCCAAGCGCCTATATAAACAGTGGTATTTCTTTGTATGAGTTGTATGTCTAAGGTCTTGGTGTTACCTTTTCCACTGGCTGTGGGCTGCTTTACACCTTAAGTGCAAACTTACCTTCTTAACACTTTGTTTGTTCTATAGGGTGTTACTATCCGCTTATACCCAGCCAGGTTGATCTGTAATAGGCGGGTGTCTCTATCCGCTTATACCCAGCCAGGTTGATCTGTAATAGGCGGGTGTTACTATCCGCTTATACCCAGCCAGGTTGATCTGTAATAGGCGGGTGTTTCTATCCGCTTATACCCAGCCAGGTTGATCTGTAATAGGCGGGTGTCTCTATCCGCTTATACCCAGCCAGGTTGATCTGTAATAGGCGGGTGTTACTATCCGCTTATACCCAGCCAGGTTGATCTGTAATAGGCGGGTGTCTCTATCCGCTTATACCCAGCCAGGTTGATCTGTAATAGGCGGGTGTCTCTATCCGCTTATACCCAGCCAGGTTGATCTGTAATAGGCGGGTGTTACTATCCGCTTATACCCAGCCAGGTTGATCTGTAATAGGCGGGTGTCTCTATCCGCTTATTCCCAGCCAGGTTGATCTGTAATAGGCGGGTGTTACTATCCGCTTATACCCAGCCAGGTTGATCTGTAATAGGCGGATGTCTCTATCCGCTTATACCCAGCCAGGTTGATCTGTAATTCGCGGGTGTCTCTATCCGCTTATACCCAGCCAGGTTGATCTGTAATAGGCGGGTGTTACTATCCGCTTATACCCAGCCAGGTTGATCTGTAATAGGCGGGTGTCACTATCCGCTTATACCCAGCCAGGTTGATCTGTAATAGGCGGGTGTTACTATCCGCTTATACCCAGCCAGGTTGATCTGTAATAGGCCGGTGTTACTATCCGCTTATACCCAGCCAGGTTGATCTGTAATAGGCGGGTGTTACTATCCGCTTATACCCAGCCAGGTTGATCTGTAATAGGCGGGTGTTACTATCCGCTTATACCCAGCCAGGTTGATCTGTAATAGGCGGGTGTTACTATCCGCTTATACCCAGCCAGGTTGATCTGTAATAGGCAGGTGTTACTATCCGCTTATACCCAGCCAGGTTGATCTCTTTTGTGTTGTGATCTCCAAACAGCAGCAGCACAGATGGTGTAATGGTAGCATTACAACTTTTGACTCACTGACACTTAGCTAAGGCGGTGGATTTTACTGGGGGGGCTGCAGTCCTGGAGCCCATAGGGAAAATCTGCCACTGGATGGGACCCAAGTCTCTAAACACAGATTGCATTTATGTTTTATATACACCTTATACACACAGTGGGTTATTCCGAGATGGACGCAGATCGCTGCATACGCAGCAAGATCTGCATTCATCTCCTCACATGCTGGGGGCCGCCC
Organism: Pseudophryne corroboree; assembly: GCF_028390025.1. NCBI lineage: Eukaryota > Metazoa > Chordata > Amphibia > Anura > Myobatrachidae > Pseudophryne > Pseudophryne corroboree. The sequence continues at coordinate 138,492,135 of NC_086447.1, forward strand.
TTCACAGGGCAAGGCCGTTCAGCATGTGTAACACCGTCTCATGATGCGTCTGCAATTAAGGTTGACCCCTGCCAGCGCAGTCAGGATGGGAGAGGGAAGGAGTCGGGAATGGAAAGGGGAGGAGTCATGATTGGAGAGGGGAGGAGTCAGGACTGGAGATGGGAGGAGTCACAATCAAACAGTACACCGCCCCCCCTAAAGGAAAAGTCTAGATCCGTCCCTGCCAGGCACTGCAGCTTTCCCCTGATGGCGAGTCCCTCTGCAGCCAAGTGGAGTCCAGGGAACACACAGCAGGCAAAGGGCAGAGCCTCCCATTGGTTGTAACCTGTGTGGGAGGGCATTTCTCAGCCAATCAGCTGTGGGCTGGGTGTGAGAGTCCTGGTGCTAAACCAATGAGAGCTCCTAGCCACGCCCAGCATTAGGAAATGAATCACAGAGTCACAGATCTGGCCAAGTATATAGGAGATGTAGGAAACAAAATAAACCTTTTAATAATTAGTAAAATGTTTCATTCTAAGAAGAAATAAAAAAAAAATCTGTTTTCACCATATTTGCTAAACTTGAAGTGTCCTCTCAGGCGGTGACCCTTTGAAGTATTGGGCAAAAAATAAGCTATGTAAAACGTATAAGCTCTGCACATATAAATCCCTGGTCATAACTGAAGCCCTGTGAGGCATCATTGTTGACCACTGTACCACCATGCTGCTCATATATCTTACATATAATGTATTTGAGATTTGAAAAATTATTGAAGCAATTGAAAAGAATAATATTTTTACGGCATAAAATACATAGTTAGCTTACCCTTATCCTAGAATACTGTGTTTTTTTAAAAGAGCTGCTCGTTTGCAACATGCACCTTATTGCATCTCAAAGCAGCTTTGGGCTATAAAATAAGTTCGAAAGTGCAACTGCTGTTCATCTGTGGATTCAGTTTACAGCCTGCAGCTGGTCTATGGCTGCTCTGTGTGGTGTTCCTGCAGTAATCCTTAGCCTATAAAAGTTACAATGGTCTAATTGAGCTCAAGAGATTTGGAGAGGTACTGTATGATCAGTATGAAAGTTTTACATTGCAACTGTTTCATTTAAAGGTATTCTACTATTTCCATGCAATATATTTGCTGACAACTACCTTATATTCATAAATACATATTCTTGTGTTTAATCATTACTGTATTGCCAATGGTCAAAGCAAAAAAGAAATGTTTTACTGAAAAAGTAGAAGATATCTATTGAAGATGAAGGAAACTCACTGTAATGTAACTCTGAATGAATATTTACCATGCACTTGTCAAGAGCTGCCCTGTCTGGATCCCTCATAGAGTAGCAGATACAAGATCAGACACCGCTGGGCAATTGCTGTTCTAACTCGGTGGTTTGGGTTGGAAACTGGGATGCTGCCACTGACTGACTGGAACCGGACATAGATACTGGACTGGGGTGGAACCAACGCGCAGTGGCGTTGAGAGGGGGGTAGCGGCTACAAATTACCCGGACCAAGCTGCTACCCCCCCCCCCCTCCCCAGTATATCTGTGCTGTGTCTGGACGGTGGCGACACCATCTTCTCTGTGATATCTTCAAGAAGACTGCACCACACATAGAAAGAAAAGACTCTGGCATTGTGAACTCAACCGCAGTCTAAGTGCCGGCGGAGGGCCGTGATGTGGCGGCATTGCAGTGATTTGTGGGCGTCAATGCGGCATTGGAGGGCTTGTCTGGAGGCTTTTGCTGACCGTTTGCGGGGTGGCACGGCGGCTGCATGATGTCACACGTAGCCACTGCAACCCAAAACATGGCAGCACGGAGACTGCATTAACAGCTAGGCTGCGCAGACAGGGGGCCATCCTAAAGATGCGAGCACTTTGCTATTTAGTGAAGCACTCACATTTTAATGGGGGGGAGGGAACCAGCATGCGGGGCAGCCTTACCCTGTGCTGGGCGGCCCCCCCCCCCCCATGCTAGTGGAAGAAGTTGTAGTTTTGCTGAATTATGCCCATCATGTATACATTTGCATTTTTTGCAATTTATAGTCTCTAACATTATATTAACAGTGCCTAAACAATGACAATCCATTAATTCTGCTCTGTGGTATTGAAGGAGTAGGGATAAGTAAGATCGGAAGACTGGTACAGCAAAGAGGAACAAGTACAGTAGCTCAAGTTGATACAATTTGATGAATCTTGATTTGATGCATGCTAGGCCACAGAGCATACACATTGCTACAAATTCTGTGATCCACCTGTAAATCAGAGTTGCATGCAATTCAGCATCAGTCCCTATGTGTGTTCACAGGGTATCAGAATATGGTAGTACTGCTTTATTGATGTTGACACAAATCTGAAGGCACCAACAACTGCAGCAGCTGGTAAAAAATAAGACGTGCTTACTGTAGACAAACCCCACTTGCCAGAGATTAGAAAAGTTAAAAGTACTGGTAGCTGAAAGTGTACAATGGAGTAATTATCCACAGCTAATGTAAGGTCCTGATTCTGAAGATAATTATAAAGTTAAAGGGGCAGAGAAAAGAGCAGATAGAAAATACCTTCTGAAAATGATGAATCGGTTAAAAATGTATAATTGTCCATTGTGTTTCTGGTGGTGATGATAGAGTCAGTTAAGTCAGGTAATAATTAATTATACAGTGATGAGTGATGTAATCTTGATTGATTATGATAGGTATGAGATCAGCAGAGAAAAGTTACCTGTATGTGCAACTTTTTAAAGTAATGTAATGTAAGCAATCTTTCAAAAAGGAAAGTATAAATAATAATGTTTTTTCATAAGTATTCCCAAATCCAAGCTAATAGCCAGCAGTTCATTCAATTGCCATGCTAAGACATGAGTCACCTCGTGTGGCAGCCATGGGCATTTGGTGGCCAAAAATATCAATGTAATTTTGCGGCTTCATTTATTTTTAACACTACAGTAGTTTTTATATATATATATATATATATATATATATATGTGAGATGTGCGGTGGGCACTTTTCGTGTTTTGTGTTTTGGTTTTGGTTCTGGTTCCATGCTTGTGTTTTGGATCTGGATTGGTTTTGCCAAAACCACCCTTTTGTGATTTGGTTTTGGATCTGGATGATTTTTGAAAAAACATAAAAACAGCCAAAATGACTGAATTTTGGGGTAATTTTGATCCTACGGTATTATTACCTCCAATAACATTAATTTCCACTTATTTCCAGTCTATTCTGAACATCTCACACCTCACAATATAGTTTTTAAGTCAAAAGGTTGCACCGAGGTGGCTGTAGTACTAAACTGTGCGGCAAAAACACCTGGCCCATCTAGGAGTGGCACTGCAATGGCAGACAGGATGGCACTTAAAAAAACTAGTCCCCAAACAGCACATGATGCAAAGAAAAAAAGAGGTGCACCAAGGTCGCTGGATAGCTAAGCTAAGCGATACAAGTGTGCAGCACAAACACCTGGCCCATCTAGGAGTGGCACTACAGTTGCAGACAGGATGTCACTTAAAAAAAGCTAGTCCCCAAACAGCACATCATGCAAAGAAATAAAAGTGGCAGTACCACTGGACACATACGGCAGTATCACTGGACTGGATTTATACAGCAGTAACACTGGATTTATACGGCAGTACCACTGGACATATACGGCAGCACCACTGGAATTATATGGCAGTACCACTGGACATATACGGCAGTATCACTGGATTTATACGACAGTACCACTGGACATATACGGCAGTATCACTGGACTTACACGGTAGTATCCAGTGGTGCACCCAGGGGGGTTTCCGAGCACCCAGAAAGTGAAACCCCCCTCCACCAAAAATTTTTTATTTTTTATTTTTTTTTGCTGCATGAGTATTATTAATGGCTGTCTAGCATCCTCTGCAGCCTGCTGTTTTCCTAGTGGCACTTGTAAGTGCTTAATAAAAGTTTACTTTATTTTAATTATAGTACATATATATCCATGTGCATACATATATACACAGGTATATACATACATACATATAAACACACACATATATGATATATATACATGTGTGTATATATACGTGTACTGTATGTATGTATATATATATATATATATATATATATATATACTGTATATATGTATGCATGTTTACTATGCTATGTATATGTGTATATGTATGTGTGTGTGTGTGTGTATATATATATATATATATATATATATAGGGTTCACTACGATATGCCGGCGGTCGGACTTCCGGCGACCAGCATACCGGCGCCGGGAGCCCGACCGCCGGCTTACCGACAGTGTGGTGAGCGCAAATGAGCCCCTAGCGGGCTCGCTGCGCTCGCCACGCTACGGCACAGTGGCACGCTACACGTGCCATGCTATTTTATTCTCCCTCCAGGGGTGTCGTGGACCCCCACAAGGGAGAATAAGTGTCGGTATGCCGGCTGTCAGGATCCCGGCGCCAGTATACTGTGTGCCGGGATCCCGTCAGTCGGCATACTGAAGACCACCCATATATATATTTATTTATATATGGATTTATGCGGCAGTATCACTGGACATGTACGGCAGTACCACTGGACTTATACAGCAGCACAAGGACACCACCACTGGACAGATGCAGGACAACACAGCACCACTGCAATGGACTGTACTTATACAGCAGCACTAGACATATGGCAGCAGAAGATGCCACCACTGTGACTGGACTGATGCAGCACAAGACACCACCACTGGACTGATGCAGCACAACACAGCACAAATGGACTGGACTTATACAGCAGCACTGGACATATGGCAGCAGAGGACACCACCAATGTCACTGGACTGATGCAGCACAAGACACCACCACTGGACTGATGCAGCACAACACAGAACCACTGGACTGGACTTATACAGCAGCACTGGACATATGGCAGCAGAGGACACCACCACTGTGACTGGACTGATGCAGCACAAGACTCTACCACTGAACTGATGCAGGACAACACAGCACCACTGGACTGGACTTATACAGCTACACTGGACATATGGCAGCAGAGGACACCACCACTGTGACTGGAGTGATCCAGCACAAGACACTACCACTGTGCTGATGCAGGACAAAACAGCACCACTGCACTGGACTTATACAGCTACACTGGACATATGACAGCAGAGGACACCAGCACTGTGACTGGATTTATGCAGCATAAGAGACTACACTGGACTGAGCAGCACAAGACAGCACTGGAATTGCCACCCCACTTTACCTCCCGCACAGACACTGAGGATGGAGACACGTCTTCTCGCTATACTCTCCAGGACTGGAGTGAAGATGGCGGCGACGCGCGGCTCCTTATATGGAATCCAAAACCTGCGATAATCCGACAGCGGGAAGATGACGTTTTGCCTCATTCTGGTTTCTGAGTCAGGCGGGAAAACCCGAGCCGGGCTCGGGTAGTGAAGTTTTTGGGGGTTCGGTTCTCAGGGAACCAAACCCGCTCATCTCTAATATAGTCAATGTGGAACAAACAACAGCCTGGGACAGGAAGTGAGGTCATGTTGTTTGTTCCACATGTTTCCTCCATTTTAATTGCCAGAGGTATAAATTCACCTCAGTGCCTCTGGGCCATTATCCCCATGATGAAGTCTTGCCTGTAAAGATGAAACGCGTCGGGTACTTCCCTGGACCCTCTTATGATGGACAAATAAGCTTTTAAAATGTATGTTTTTTGTACGTGTGATACCTGCTCAATTTTTATCTTGGATTAATTTATGTACCGATTAAACATGTGTATAAAAAATGTTTCTGTGCTATAATATTGTGGAGTGTGATAAGTTGGGATTTTCATCTCAAAGAAAAGCCTTTTAACACCCACTAAATAGCTAAGTGTTGTGAGTACATACAGGTTAAAATGGTACACATTATTTGTTGCTTCTTCTCTTTTGCATGTCATTATGAATTATGACTGGTCTGAGGACTGAAGATTGCCTATTGAGAAAAGTGCTTTATAAATTTCCCTATATTTTAGTCCACCAAACTCCACTCCTCTCCCCCACCTCTCTCTGTCCAGTGGCGGATTTAGCGGGGGGCGATTAGGACGAACGCCCCCCCTACACATACCGGCACCGGGATGGAGGCCGGGTCCTGCCGCGGTGTTGGGAACGAGGTGGAGAGCGGTGCAGCGCAGCGGGGGAAGGGGAGAGAGAGAGAGCATCCTGACGCGCATACAGCGGCTGAGCGGCCTCTGTTCTGACCATGCCCCCTCCTTCCTGTACGCGCGTCAGGATGCTCTCTCTCTCTCCCCGTCCCCCGCCGCGCTGCACCGCTCTCCACCTCGTTCCCAATGCCGCGGCGGCACCCGGCCTCCATCCGACTCCTCATGCTGCTGGCTGCAGCAGGTGTCACTGTCAGTGTATGCCATGTCTCCTACCCTCCAAACTAAAGTAAGTGTGTGTGTGTGCCCCCTCTGTGTTCCATGTCTCCCCCCTCCGCTCCTAGCTAAAGTGTATATGTCCCTGCATTATTTTGGCTCATTCAGTGTACTGTAATGTGAATTTTGGCTCATTCTACATGCAGTAATGTGAATTTCGGCTCATACATTGTGCTATAATGTGAATTTCGGCCCAGTCAGTGTACTATAATGTGAATTTTGGCTCATTCTGCGTGCTATAACGTGAATTTTGGCTCATTCTGCGTGCAATAACGTGAATTTTGGCTCATTCTGCGTGCAATAACGTGAATTTTGGCTCATTCTGCGTGCTATAATGTGCATTTCGGCTCATTCTGCGTGCTATAATGTGCATTTCGGCTCATTCTGGGTGCTATGATGTGCATTTCGGCTCATTCTGTGTGCTATGATGTGCATTTCGGCTCATTCTGCGTGCTATGATGTGCATTTCGGCTCATTCAGTGTGCTATGATGTGCATTTCGGCTCATTCAGTGTGCTATGATGTGCATTTCGGTTCATTCAGTGTGCTATGATGTGAATTTCGGCTCATTCAGTGTGCTGTGATGTGAATTTTGGCTCATTCTGGTGCTATAACGTGAATTTCAGCTCATTCTGCGTGCTATAATGTGAATTTCGGCTCATACAGTGTGCTATAATGTGAATTTTGGCTCATTCAGTGTGCTATAATGTGAATTTTGGCTCATTCTGCGTGCTATAACGTGAATTTTGGCTCATTCTGCGTGCTATAATGTGAATTTCGGCTCATACAGTGTGCTATAATGTGAATTTTGGATCATACTGTGTGCTACAATGTGAATTTCGGCTCATTCAGTGTGCTATAATGTGAATTTTGGATCATACTGTGTGCTACAATGTGAATTTCAGCTCATACAGTGTGCTATAATGTGAATTTCGGCTCATTCTGCGTGCTGTAGAAACAGAATTTGTCGGCAGATAAGAACCACTTGGCCCATCTAGTCTGCCCCTTTTTTTTTTTTACATTATTTTTTATCTTTAACCTTATCTGATCCTTATTTCTTTGTAAGAATATCCTTATGTCTATCCCATGCATGTTTAAATTGCCCTACTGTCTTAGCCTCTACCACCCCTGATGGAAGGAATGGCGATTCGCCAGTCTGTATCACCAGTGCGCAGGGTTCTCTCCACTAACTGGCAACATTTTATTAGTAATGGCAACAATAGGAAATTTAGAAGCGAACGGGAAGGGCATTACTAAGTGGGAGGGGCTATGATTAGGGGGAGGAGTCATAATTCTTAAACCGCCCCCCCTAAAAGTTAAGTCTAGATCCGCCACTGTCTCTGTCGGGCATTAATAGGTGCTGACCACATCCATTTTTAATAATAATATCTATCTATCTATCTATCTATCTATCTATCTATCTATCTATCTATCATCTATCTATCTAATATATATATATATATATATATATATATATTCATTATGATTTTTCAGAATATTTGTAATTACATTTTTACTCAATTTTATATATGGAAAAAACATATTCAACCCCTGTGAATTTTTCATGTTTTAGTTTGTAATCTCATGGCATAAAACTATCAGATTTATTTGGGAAAGCTTACCACTCAAAAAATCTCTATAATGTCGATAAAAAATGTAAAGCTTGTTCTTAGATTGTGCTGTGGTGATGATGTGATAATGGTTTGGACTAGCTTGCAATTTTCTCGCCAGTCGCATGTTTGACAAACATCCACCCTCATTCCCTAAGCACACAGCACTTCAGATGCTTAAAAGTATCACAGATGTAACAACTCGTGAATACATGCATCACACATTTGCCCAGCCAGGGAAAGTGAAATTGCCTCTCTTAGGGGACTGACACTTACTATCACTTCCTATTCTTCTCTATACTAGTGTTCTCAAAGCATTTTGGGCTTTCTAGAGGCAGCAGTTCTGCGCTAAGGGTGTGGTACAAAATGTTGACATTTAAAACATCGACATGTACATAATTTGACATTGCTACTTGTCGATAGTCAGTATGTTGACTTTGTACTTTTAGTGGATTTGAGCTCTTTACATTTTTTAACAATAACCACAGACTAACTCTAACCCTAAATCTAACACTAAGCTGGACTTTGAACATTGTGGTGTCGGCATTATCATGACAATGTTGACATTATGTTGATGTGAACATTGTAAATGTCAACATTTTGACTGATAGCATAATGTCCATGTTGACATATTGACTGCTTTCCATGACTAATCCCTGCTCTGACCTGTTTACTCCCCACTGTTTACCACCTCCCACTTCTGCCACCAAAACTCCTCCCATGCTGCCTCTGAAACACTCTTCTTTGTTCTATCACACTGTCCCCAACCATTATGTCAAATGATTGCTCAAAACTCAAGTTTTCACCATAACCAATGGTATCTCCCTTTGGAATGAAAGCTTTTTTGGGCAGGGCTCCTCCTCATTTTTCCATATCTCCCCTTAATTCAACCAATAACTATACACTTGTAACTATACCTTGTAACTATACCTACACATGGAATGTTGTGCATATATATATAATGAAACCAAAAGTGTGATGACTTTGAACCAATAAGGACTTGGCCTGCTTGCAATTGTGAAGAATGCATTTGTTAAGAATGTGATTTAAGAATGGAGTTAGAACCGGAACTGAAAACCATTTCTCCTCTCTTCACAGGTAAAAACACCATCTTCATGCTTGTATATCTGAGTCTCTCATCTCTCTCTGGCTACACTTTTCACACCCCAAGGAAGTTTGTCTGCAAATGTCTGTGATCCTTCTTCAATGCAAAATAACCTCTGTTAATTAGCTGAACTTCTGATTGCATACCTCCCCCTTTGCCAGCTGATATAGTTGGAGCATTTAAGAGCAATATTATCAAGGCCTGCAGTCAGGACTTGGCCTGCTTGCAATTGTGAAGAATGCATTTGTTAAGAATGTGATTTAAGAATGGAGTTAGAACCGGAGTTTGAACTGGATTTGGACTACGCTAAAATCTCAAATAAAACAATTTCCCCAAACACTGCAACTCAGGACCATCATGTGGCCTCTCCTCACCTCTGCCTTGAGAACACCAGGACCAATGCCTACTACTTCTCTGTCCAAGAACATCATGACTGCCCCCAAGACTACCCCTCAAGCTGAGCAGGGAACTGAGGGGCGTGCGCATCAGGACCAGATTTTGCTGGGTCAGTTCCATTGGACATTAGTGTGCACTCCACATTCTTACACCCACCCGCACTGCTCCCCACACTCTCACACCCACCCGCACTGCTCTCATGAGACCAGGACATTTATCATTTTCACAAATTAATGTTTTCCTGCAAATGTGTCTTTCTCTTCTTTCTTCTTACAGGGTACTTTCCCCCCACTGTGTGCTATTCCTGTAATGTGTACCTCCATTGGTTGCACACCCTGCCAGCAGTAACCTATACAGTGCGCCTCACATGGCTGCCTCGGATGGTTCCTTTATGGGCAGGGTGTGCTTCATTTGGATCTTTCCATGCAGGGTATAGCATACTCCTACACTCGTGTCAGTTTTCCCGTGAATGCATTTGGCCCTTGTATGGCTCATCTCCCACTGTGTAACCTTCGTAGTGCGCCCAACATGGCTGCCTTATCTGGTAAACTTGTGGATGGGATGAAAAATACATGGACCTGATGGTTTTATTGGAACCCTACTCTGAACCTAAGGACTCTGCAATCTCCCCGTTTTGTGTTCTCTTCTAGGGGTGGACTATTCCACCCTGGGTAATCCTACAGAGAGCGCCTAAGATGGCTGCCGCACCTGGTACCTTGTGAGGGTGGAATACACAACCCCTGGAGGTTATTACCCAAAATGCTTACACCAACCCTGCATTATGCTTTCTGTCTTTATTGTCTGTGTGGTTTATCTTTTGATGTAATACTTAAATCTTCTGTATTATGTGCATTGTTTGAGTTCTAGTTGGCGCCGCGGATGGCTGCCTCGGTGCTGCTCTGCCAAGCAGCCTTTGTGTTTAGTCCTACGTGTATAATATGTCTAATATGTTGAGTCTATTGTACAGTTGCAATGTGCAGTATCAACTCATACGTGTAATGTGTGTAATGTATGCTATGTTCTTCCCCCTTCGTATGCAATGTATTCCCCCTTCATGTTGCTGCTTGGCGATGCATTGTACCACAAAGAATTCCTAGTGTACGTGAGTACACCTGGCCAATAAAGCTGATTCTGATTCTGAATAAGAGTTTATTCCTGTCAGTTGGTTTTGAGTAAATAGCTGTATGAAGACCCCCATTCTCCAATTTGAGAGCCACATCTAAAAAGTAAATATTGGTGCTGCTCATCTCAAAGTTAAATTTGATGGGACAATTATAGGCGTTAATGTTGTTGATAGATTCCAAAAACAGATACTGAGACACAGTCCAAAACAGCAGCACGTCGTCAATATACTGTGCATAAAATTAAATGAACGGTGACATCTTAGACTTCAAAATCAGACTGCGTTCAATCATGCATTCATGTATGATGGGGCCACATGTGACATCAGGGTGTGTCATCAGCACTCAGAAGAGATGGGAAACCGGAAATGCGGGCAGGATGGCTTCTGTGGCAGTACGGGAAGCAGGGAGACACTTTCTTTTCTTGAAGGTATAAAGGTATGTGTTCTGTATTTGTTTAGTGCTTTTCCTGTTGCCTGATGACTGAGTACAATCTGAAACGATGCCATAAGCCTATGACTCTGTATTCTTTACAAGCCCATTGTGAGTGCCGCGGATTGCTTCCCTTATGACTACATGTGAGCTATGCACCGCGGCATCTGTACCCAGTGAGGATTTGGAGAGCCTGCATTTTGGATATATATATATATATATATATATATATATATAAAATTTCCCCTATTTTGTATCTTTTATATGTATGGAACTTTAGGGTTTTGTGGTACCTTTAAAATAAATAGTACGACTCCTGGGAGTATATATACAAAGGTGGAGATGTTGTCCATAGCAATCAATCAGATTCTAGCTAATATCTTCTAGAAGGTGCTAGATAAGTGATAAATAGAATATGATTTGTTGCTGTTAGCAACATCTCGACTTCAGTAAACCTGCACTTCATTAAATATACCCCAATGCCTACCTCTGTCTGGCCCAGTGTAATCCTTGCTGGTAGTAATGCAGGGTAGATAGAGAAGCATATTACCACTCTTCTGATTATGTAGTTTGTGAAGGCTGCACCCTCTTTTCCAACTTAATAAAATCTCAGAATGCATCCTGCATTAATGTGCGAGGCGGCCATAGCCAACAGGTGGCTCCATGATCTGCCTTATTGCCCTGAAGCATGGAAATAGACATGAATGAAACAAATGGTGCCACCATGTGGTAGCTCAAAGGAGAAGGTGGTTTCTATGGAACAAGGTCGACACCATGCTGCTCTTTCATGATCAGTAATGTGAGCCAGAGAACTTGAAGCGGTCATCCATGCTGAGGGGACAAAGGGGATACTTTCTCCAACTCTGCAACACCAGAGTCATTACTAAGGACTCAGCATCTCTAACTCCTATGACTACACAATGATAGTGGCTGCTATGGAGATTACAGTGACTGGTGCTGAAACACAAGTATAGCCTGAAAAGTGTCATAGGCTGATGAATTTTATTGGACCTGCAAACTTCCTCAGAGACATAGAGTGGGGAAGTGACAGTGAAGAGACTATTTCATAAAGTATATCTGGAAGAATAGAGTAGACTTTAAATAGACTTTACTGTATTAGTAAGAGGCAGTTTACATGAACAGAAAGAGAAAATTCAAATGTAATACTTATAGGATGCATAGTATTAGTAATATGTATAAGCTATATGTATAAAGGTTCATAATTACATCACAAGATCGCCAGTATGTTGCATGGCCATAACAGCTAATGAGGCCTTATAATTGTTGTGGAATACATACGAAATCCTGGCCATCGGGATGGCGGCAGTCACACGACCAACAGCAGCATACTGACTGCGAAGATACCGGCATCGGAGGGGGTAAGTATTTTGTCCCCCACTATCCCTGTCCCCTACCTTAACCCAAACCCTCGGGGGGTGTGGTGGCTATGGCTAACCCCCTAGGGGGGACGGCTATGGATAACCCTTTGGGATTGACGGCTAGTGCTCCCTCCCCAGTGCCTAACCCTAACAACCCTAATGCCTTACCCTAATGACCCTAAACCTAATCCTGAACCGCGATAGTCACCTTCGACATCCTGGCTGTCAGTAATCCGGCGCCGGTCTCCTGAGTAGTGTCAGGATTTCAGCGTCAGTCACATGACCGTCGGAATCCCGTTATTGTTATGGAATTTGACATTGTCAGAAACAACTGTCTTTTCTGCGGACTGCTTATACAATAATGATCTGCAAAAATATATAATAGATTGCAATATGGCAAAATGAAAAAAAAAATATAAAAAAAAAAATTAGAAGACAAAGGGAATTGGAGCATTGGTCTTATGGTGGGTACACACTGGCCCTCATTCCGAGTTGATCGGTCGCAAGGCGAATTTAGCAGAGATACACACGCTAAGCCGCCGCCTACTGGGAGTGAATCTTAGCTTCTTAAAATTGCGACCGATGTATTCGCAATATTGCGATTACTAACTACTTAGCAGTTTCAGAGTAGCTCCAGACTTACTCTGCCTGTGCGATCAGTTCAGTGCTTGTCGTTCCTGGTTGACGTCACAAACACACCCAGCGTTCGCCCAGGCACTCCCACCGTTTCCCCGGCCACTCCTGCGTTTTTTCCGGAAACGGTAGCGTTTTCAGCCACACGCCCCTGAAACGCCGTGTTTCCGCCCAGTAACACCCATTTCCTGTCAATCACATTACGATCGCCGGAGCGAAGAAAAAGCCGTGAGTAAAATTACTTTCTTCATAGTAAAGTTACTTGGCGCAGTCGCAGTGCGAACATTGCGCATGCGTACTAAGCGGATTTTCACTGCGATGCGATGAAAAATACCGAGCGAACAACTCGGAATGAGGGCCACTGATCGATGTATCTGCAGATCAATTAATCTGCGGATATATCTATGAACAGACCGGGCAGTGTGTTGAGCATACACACTGCCCGATCCAGCAGGACTGATGTGCCTGTCCAGTTCAGCTGTCATTCATCGCTGCCTGGTGCAGTAAGTGTACGGGCGGAAGGCTGACTGCCTGTACACACATAGCGATGCATCAATATATTGGTAGATATATTAGCCATCGGCTGTGCTGCAGGGCCGACGCGATATGTCTGTGAATGACAGAGTTCACAGACATATTGCCCATACACACTGGCCGACGGACCTGCGATATATCGGCCATTCAATAGAACGTCCGATATATTGGCCAGTGTGTACAGTCCTTTAGATGTTTTCACTGTGAGTTGGTTAAACAAAAGTTAGAAAGAAGTTAGCAATAAATAACATTAATGTTTATAATATTTACAGTTTTTGCTCGGTGCAGGAGTCCCAAATTAAAATATTATATTATACAAAATCAAAGAAAAACAACACAAGTATCGTATTGGGGCAGATCTATTAAGCCTGGAGAAGTGATAAAGCAGTGATAAAGCGGTGATAAGTGGAAGGTGTAACGCATCAGCCAATCAGCTCCTAACATGTTAATTTACATATTGGAGCTGATTGGCTGGTGCGTTATCACTTTGCACTTATCACTGCTTGGTCACTGCTTTTATCACTTCTCCAGGCTTAATGCATCTACCGCAATGTCTGTAAAGAGGTTTTCAAACACATTTTAACTCACCATTGTTTCTGTTTTTTTTCTCTCTCTTTCCTAACTTGAAAACTGTAATGAGAACAGTATTAACCTCTATATTCATATATTTTAATTGGGAGCGCAACAAAGAGACTGCATGTTTATAAATGGTCCTCCTTATGTGGGAGATGATTAGTGATGTGCACCGGACATTTTTCGGGTTTTGTGCTTTGGTTTTGGATTCGGTTCCGCGGCCGTGTTTTGGATTCGGACGCGTTTTGGCAAAACCTCCCTGAAAATTTTTTGTCGGATTTGGTTGTGTTTTGGATTTGTTTTCTTTTTACAAAAAACCCTCAAAAACAGCTTAAATCATAGAATTTGGGGGTCATTTTGATCCCATAGTATTATTAACCTCAATAACCATAATTTCCACTCATTTCCAGTCTATTCTGAACACCTCACACCTCACAATATTATTTTTAGTCCTAAAATTTGCACCAAGGTCGCTGAATGACTAAGCTAAGTGACCCAAGTGGCCGACACAAACACCTGGCCCATCTAGGAGTGGCACTGCAGTGTCAGACAGGATGGCAGATTAAAAAAATAGTCCCCAAATAGCACATGATGCAAAGAAAAAAAGAGGTGCAATGAGGTAGCTGTGTGGCTAAGCTAAGCGACCCAAGTGGCCGACACAAACACCTGGCCCATCTAGGAGTGGCACTGCAGTGTCAGACAGGATGGCACTACAAAAAATAGTCCCCAAACAGCACATGATGCAAAGAAAAAAAGAGGTGCACCAAGGTCGCTGAGTGACTAAGCTAAATGACCCAAGTGGCCGACACAAACACCTGGCCCATCTAGGAGTGGCACTGCAGTGTCAGACAGGATGGCAGATTTAAAAAATAGTCCCCAAATAGCACATGATGCAAAGAAAAAAAGAGGTGCAATGAGGTAGCTGTGTGGCTAAGCTAAGCGACCCAAGTGGCCGACACAAACACCTGGCCCATCTAGGAGTGGCACTGCAGTGTCAGACAGGATGGCACTACAAAAAATAGTCCCCAAACAGCACATGATGCAAAGAAAAAAAGAGGTGCACCAAGGTCGCTGAGTGACTAAGCCAGGCCTGGCCAACCAGGCCTGGACTAAGCTAAGCGACCCAAGTGGCCGACACAAACACCTGGCCCATCTAGGAGTGGCACTGCACTGTCAGACAGGATGGCACTTCAAAAAATAGTCCACAAACAGCACATGATGCAAAGAAAAAAAGAGGTGCACCAAGGTCGCTGTGTGACTAAGCTAAACGACCCAAGTGATCGACACAAACACCTGGCCCATCTAGGAGTGGCACTGCAGTGTCAGACAGGATGGCAGATTTAAAAAATAGTCCCCAAACAGCACATGATGCAAAGAAAAAAAAGAGGAGCAATGAGGTAGCTGTGTGGCTAAGCTAAGCGACCCAAGTGGCCGACACAACCACCTGGCCCATCTAGGAGTGGCACTGCAGTGTCAGACAGGATGGCACTTCAAAAAATAGTCCCCAAACAGCACATGATGCAAAGAAACAAAGAGGTGCACCAAGGTCGCTGTGTGACTAAGCTAAATGACCCAAGTGGCCGACACAAACACCTGGCCCATCTAGGAGTGGCACTGCAGTGTCAGACAGGATGGCAGATTTAAAAAATAGTCCCCACACAGCACACGATGCAAAGAAACAAAGAGGTGCACCAAGGTCGCTGGATGGCTAAGCTAAGCGACCCAAGTGGCCGACACAAACACCTGGCCCATCTGGGAGAGGCACTGCAGTTTTCTAACGAGAGGATGAGTGCTTCCATCCTAATGTGAATCTGAACCACTAGCCATGAACATAGGCCAGGGCCTCAGCCGTTCCTTACCACTCCGTGTCGTAAATGGCATATTGACAAGTTTATGCTTCTCATCAGACGCTTTTAATTTGATTTTTGGGTCATTTTACTGAACTTTGTTTTTTGGATTTTACATGCTCTCTACTATGACATTGGGCATCGGCCTTGGCAGACGACGTTGATGGCATTTCAACGTCTCGGCCATGACTAGTGGCAGCAGCTTCAGCACGAGGTGGAAGTGGATCTTGATCTTTCCCTTTTTTACCCTCCACATTTTTGTTCTCCATTTTTTAATGTGTGGAATTATATGGCAGTAATATATCAATAGCAATGGCCTACTGTACCGTACTGCTATATATTATATACTGGTGGTCAGCAAAATTATGCACTGTCCTCCTACTATATATACTGCGCACAACAACTAAAATGCACCACAGGTATGGATGGATAGTATACTTGACGACACAGAGGTAGGTAGAGCAGTGAACTACTGTACCGTACTGCTATATATTATATACTGGTGGTCAGCAAAATTATGCACTGTCCTCCTACTACTGCGCAAAACTTAAATGCACCACAGGTATGGATGGATAGTATACTTGACGACACAGAGGTAGGTAGAGCAGTGGACTACTGTACTGTACTGCTATATATTATATACTTGTGGTCAGCAAAATTCTGCACTGTCCTCCTACTATATATACTGCGCAAAACTTAAATGCACCACAGGTATGGATGGATAGTATACTTGACGACACAGAGGTAGGTAGAGCAGTGGACTACTGCACCGTACTGATATAATACTGGTGGTCACTGGTCAGCAATATTCTGCACTGTCCTCCTACTATATACTACAATGCAGCACAGATATGGAGCGTTTTTCAGGCAGAGAACGTAAATATTTTCAGCACACTGAGCACAGATATTTGCAGCACACTGAGCACAGATATTTACAGCACACTGAGCACAGATATTTGCAGCACACTGAACACAACTGAGAGAACGCTGCACACGTCCTCTCCCTATCATCTCCAATGCACGAGTGAAAATGGCGGCGACGCGCAGCTCCTTATATAGAATACAAATCTCGCGAGAATCCGACAGCGGGATGATGACGTTCGGGCGCGCTCGGGTTAACCGAGCAAGGCGGGAAGATTCGGGTCTGCCTCGGAACCGTGTAAAATGGGTGAAGTTCAGGGCGGTTCGGATTCCGAGGAACCGAACCCGCTCATCACTAGAGATAATAGTCTAACAATATTGTCATATTTTATGATTGCCCCATACAATATGGGTTGGGTTTTTTTTAACATTAAAACTCAGGAAATCATCACATTTAAATAGCGATAAAGAGGTGGTAGAGAGAACTATAATATAAAGATTAGAGATGTGCGGCGGGCACTTTTCGTGTTTTGTGTTCTGGTTCTGGATTGCCAAAACCACCCTTTCGTGTTTTGGTTTTAGTTTTGGTTTTTGTATCAGGATGATTTTTGAAAACAACATAAAAACAGCCAAAATCACAGAATTTGGGGGTAACTTTGATCCTACGGTATTATTAACTCCAATAACATTTATTTCCACTCATTTCCAGTCTATTCTGAACACTTCACAACTCACAATATTGTTTTTAGGCCTAAAGTTGCACCGAGGTAGCTGTATGAATAAGCTAAGCGACACAAGTGTGAGGCACAAACATCTGGCCCATCTAGGAGTGGCACTACAGTTGCAGACAGGATGGCACTTAAAAAAATCTAGGCCCTAAACAGCACATCATGCAAAGAAGAAAAAGAGGTGTAATGAGGTAGGTGTATGACTAAGCCAGTGGTGGCCAACGCGTGGCTCTTGAGCCACATGCTGCTTTTTCTCTATTCAAATGTGGCTCCCAACACTCAAATTCACGTGACCACAAGAGATCTGTAAACTGCCACACTCCAGCCAGACATGCATCAGCACAACGTAGACTGAGAACTGAGGGAGCCAAATACACATGGGGGAGCTGGCTGGAGTGACACAGGCGGGTGCTGGCTGGAGTGACACAGGCAGGTGCTGGCTGGAGTGACACATGGGGGAACTGAAGTGTATTATGTGAATCTGGCTTTTCAATATATTTTCTGTGGATCTGGCTTCTTAAATTATTTGATGTAGAAGTGGCTTCTACATTGTATTTTATGTTGGATCTGGCTTTTTCAATGTATTTTATACCAGGGGAGCGTGGCCTAGCAGGCACAAGGTCACACCCCATTTTTGCAAGTGTGCCTTCCGCTCAAAGTCGGCTCTTTGATGTACCTAACGATTTCTTGGCTCTTTGTCTCTGACTGGTTGGCCACCCCTGGACTAAGCTAGGCAACACAAGTGTGCGGCAGAAACAACATGGGACGTGCTGGATTTTGCCCAGATGTAATACACGCACATTATTGGTTGCACAGGAGAGCATACCCCTAAACCACACACACACAAACACACACACACACACACACACACACACACACACACACACTGCAAAGCCTGTAAAATTAATTTGGCTAATATAACCCTTTTATTTGGAGCTATTATAATAATATACAGAACAGGCGAGCATACCCCTACACCACACAGGGCAAACCCTATAAAAATTATTTGGATAATAATATAAGTAATGTATATAACCCTTTTATTTGGAGTAAATAATATACAGCACAGGACACCACCACTAGACTTATAGCAGCACAAGACAGCACCACTGGACTGGACTTATACGGCAGTACCCCTGGACTTGTACCGCCGTATCACTGGACTGGACTTATATGGCAGTACCACTGAACATATATGGCAGTATCACTGGACTGGATTTATATGCCAGTACCACTGGATTTATGCTGCTGTACCACTGGACATATATGCCAGTACCACTGGAATTATACGGAAGTATCACTGGAATTATATGGCAGTACCACTGGACATGTACAGCAGTATCACTGGACTGGATTTATACGCCAGTACCACTGGACTTATATGCCAGTACCACTGGAATTATACGGAAGTATCACTGGAATTATATGGCAGTACCACTGGATTTATACGGCAGTACTACTGGACTGGATTTATACGCCAGTATCACTGGACTTATACTCCAGTACCACTGGAATTATACGACAGTTTCACTGGAATTATACGGCAGTACCACTGGACTTATACGGCAGTACCACTGGACTTATACGGCAGTATCACTGGAATTATACGCCAGTACCACTGGAATTATACGGCAGTATAACTGGATTTATATGGCAGTACCGCTGGACATATACGGCAGTATCACTGGACATATACGGCAGTACCACTGAACATATACAGCAGCACAGGTACACCACCACTGGGCTGATGCAGGAAAACACAGCACCACCGTAATGGACTGGACTTATACAGCAGCACTGGACATATGGCAGCAGAGGACACCCCCATTGTGACTGGACTGATGCAGCACAAGACACCACCACTGTACGGATGCATGACAACACAACACCACTGCAATGGACTGGACTTATACAGCAGTACTGGACATATGGCAGCAGAGGACACCACCACTGTGACTGGACTGATGCAGCACAAGACATTACCACTGTACTGATGCAGCACAAGACAGCACTACTGGACTGGACTTATACAGCAGCACTGGACATATGACAGCAGAGGACACCACCACTGTGACTGGACTGATGCAGCACAAGACTCTACCACTGAACTGATGCAGGACACTGAGGACGGAGACACGTCCTCTCTCTACACTCTCCAATGCTGGAGTGAAAATAGCGGCGATGCGCAGCTCCTTATATGGAATCCAAACCCTGTGAGACTCCGACAGTGGGATGATGACGTTTTGCCTCGTTCAGATTTCCGAGTCAGGCGGGAAAACCCGAGCCTGACTCGGATCCGGGCTCGGCTAGTGAAGTTCGGGGGAGTTCGGTTCTCAGGCAACCGAACCCGCTCATCTCTAATAAAGATCATCCACATGCTAAAAAGCTAATAAATTGGAACACTGTCTATAGAGTAGGGAAAATACAAGCATTGTTTATTACCTATAATGTGTTACAGTGTATTTGGTGTACCGTGTAATATAACTTAAGCAAAAGTGACCCAACCTCTTGGGCGTGGGTCAGTCCAGGAACTTCCCTAAACATTCTGGGAGAGAAGATAAGTATGCTGACCTAGTAAGTAACCTATGCTTGACTACACCCGTTCCTCCTTTCCGGGTGCAAGGGGATCCAAATTTAAAATCTGCAAATCTAAATATGTACAAGTTTTTGTATGCATACGCAGAACAGAAATTCATATTTTTATTAGAGATGAGCGGGTTCGGTTTCTCTGAATCCGAACCCGCCAGAACTTCATGTTTTTTTTCACGGGTCCGAGCGACTCGGATCTTCCCGCCTTGCTCGGTTAACCCGAGCGCGCCCGAACGTCATCATGACGCTGTCGGATTCTCGCGAGGCTCGGATTCTATCGCGATACTCGGATTCTATATAAGGAGCCGCGCGTCGCCGCCATTTTCACACGTGCATTGAGATTGATAGGGAGAGGACGTGGCTGGCGTCCTCTCCATTTAGATTATAAGAGACTGAGAGAGATTTACTGGAGCTGACTAGGAGGAGTACTGTTACTGTAGAAGTGTAGAGACTGAGTGGAGAGAGTTTACTAGTGAGGACAGTGCAGTTTACTTTATAATCCGTTCTCTGCCTGAAAAAAGCGATACACAGCACACAGTGACTCAGTCACATACCATATCTGTGTGCACTGCTCAGGCTCAGGCCAGTGTGCTGCATCATCTATTATCTATATATAATATTATATATATCTGTGTGACTGCTCAGCTCACACAGCTTATAATTGTGGGGGAGACTGGGGAGCACTACTGCAGTGCCAGTTATAGGTTATAGCAGGAGCCAGGAGTACATAATATATTATATAGTGAGTGACCACCAGACACACAGTGCAGTTTATTTAATATATCCGTTCTCTGCCTGAAAAAAGCGATACACACAGTGAGTCACATACCATATCTGTGTGCACTGCTCAGGCTCAGGCCAGTGTGCTGCATCATCTATATATATTATATATCTGTCTGACTGCTTAGCTCACACAGCTTATAATTGTGGGGGAGACTGGGGAGCACTACTGCAGTGCCAGTTATAGGTTATAGCAGGAGCCAGGAGTACATAATATTATATTAAAATTAAACAGTGCACACTTTTGCTGCAGGAGTGCCACTGCCAGTGTGACTAGTGACCAGTGACCTGACCACCAGTATATATAATATTAGTAGTATACTATCTCTTTATCAACCAGTCTATATTAGCAGCAGACACAGTACAGTGCGGTAGTTCACGGCTGTGGCTACCTCTGTGTCGGCACTCGGCAGCCCGTCCATAATTGTATATACCACCTAACCGTGGTTTTTTTTTCTTTCTTTATAGTCATACTAGTTACGAGTATACTATCTCTTTATCAACCAGTCTATATTAGCAGCAGACACAGTACAGTGCGGTAGTTCACGGCTGTGGCTACCTCTGTGTCGGCACTCGGCAGCCCGTCCATAATTGTATATACCACCTAACCGTGGTTTTTTTTTCTTTCTTTATACATACATACTAGTTACGAGTATACTATCTCTTTATCAACCAGTCTATATTAGCAGCAGACACAGTACAGTGCGGTAGTTCACGGCTGTGGCTACCTCTGTGTCGGCACTCGGCAGCCCGTCCATAATTGTATATACCACCTAACCGTGTTTTTTTTTTTCTTTCTTTATACATACATACTAGTTACGAGTATACTATCTCTTTATCAACCAGTCTATATATTAGCAGCAGACACAGTACAGTGCGGTAGTTCACGGCTGTGGCTACCTCTGTGTCGGCACTCGGCAGCCCGTCCATAATTGTATATACCACCTAACCGTGGTTTTTTTTTCTTTCTTTATACATACATACTAGTTACGAGTA
The DNA here is from genome assembly GCF_028390025.1 of Pseudophryne corroboree. NCBI lineage: Eukaryota > Metazoa > Chordata > Amphibia > Anura > Myobatrachidae > Pseudophryne > Pseudophryne corroboree. Next base: position 138,514,092 of record NC_086447.1, read on the forward strand.
TACTATCTCTTTATCAACCAGTCTATATTAGCAGCAGACACAGTACAGTGCGGTAGTTCACGGCTGTGGCTACCTCTGTGTCGGCACTCGGCAGCCCGTCCATAATTGTATATACCACCTAACCGTGGTTTTTTTTTCTTTCTTTATACATACATACTAGTTACGAGTATACTATCTCTTTATCAACCAGTCTATATATTAGCAGCAGACACAGTACAGTGCGGTAGTTCACGGCTGTGGCTACCTCTGTGTCAGCACTCGGCAGCCCGTCCATAATTGTATATACCACCTAACCGTGGTTTTTTTTTCTTTCTTTATACATACATACTAGTTACGAGTATACTATCTCTTTATCAACCAGTCTATATATTAGCAGCAGACACAGTACAGTGCGGTAGTTCACGGCTGTGGCTACCTCTGTGTCGGCACTCGGCAGCCCGTCCATAATTGTATATACCACCTAACCGTGGTTTTTTTTTCTTTCTTTATACATACATACTAGTTACGAGTATACTATCTCTTTATCAACCAGTCTATATATTAGCAGCAGACACAGTACAGTGCGGTAGTTCACGGCTGTGGCTACCTCTGTGTCGGCACTCGGCAGCCCGTCCATAATTGTATATACCACCTAACCGTGGTTTTTTTTTCTTTCTTTATACATACATACTAGTTACGAGTATACTATCTCTTTATCAACCAGTCTATATATTAGCAGCAGACACAGTACAGTGCGGTAGTTCACGGCTGTGGCTACCTCTGTGTCGGCACTCGGCAGCCCGTCCATAATTGTATATACCACCTAACCGTGGTTTTTTTTTCTTTCTTTATACATACATACTAGTTACGAGTATACTATCTCTTTATCAACCAGTCTATATATTAGCAGCAGACACAGTACAGTGCGGTAGTTCACGGCTGTGGCTACCTCTGTGTCGGCACTCGGCAGCCCGTCCATAATTGTATATACCACCTAACCGTGGTTTTTTTTTCTTTCTTTATACATACATACTAGTTACGAGTATACTATCTCTTTATCAACCAGTCTATATATTAGCAGCAGACACAGTACAGTGCGGTAGTTCACGGCTGTGGCTACCTCTGTGTCGGCACTCGGCAGCCCGTCCATAATTGTATACTAGTATCCAATCCATCCATCTCCATTGTTTACCTGAGGTGCCTTTTAGTTGTGCCTATTAAAATATGGAGAACAAAAATGTTGAGGTTCCAAAATTAGGGAAAGATCAAGATCCACTTCCACCTCGTGCTGAAGCTGCTGCCACTAGTCATGGCCGAGACGATGAAATGCCAGCAACGTCGTCTGCCAAGGCCGATGCCCAATGTCATAGTACAGAGCATGTCAAATCCAAAACACCAAATATCAGTAAAAAAAGGACTCCAAAACCGAAAATAAAATTGTCGGAGGAGAAGCGTAAACTTGCCAATATGCCATTTACCACACGGAGTGGCAAGGAACGGCTGAGGCCCTGGCCTATGTTCATGGCTAGTGGTTCAGCTTCACATGAGGATGGAAGCACTCAGCCTCTCGCTAGAAAAATGAAAAGACTCAAGCTGGCAAAAGCAGCACAGCAAAGAACTGTGCATTCTTCGAAATCCCAAATCCACAAGGAGAGTCCAATTGTGTCGGTTGCGATGCCTGACCTTCCCAACACTGGACGTGAAGAGCATGCGCCTTCCACCATTTGCACGCCCCCTGCAAGTGCTGGAAGGAGCACCCGCAGTCCAGTTCCTGATAGTCAGATTGAAGATGTCAGTGTTGAAGTACACCAGGATGAGGAGGATATGGGTGTTGCTGGCGCTGGGGAGGAAATTGACCAGGAGGATTCTGATGGTGAGGTGGTTTGTTTAAGTCAGGCACCCGGGGAGACACCTGTTGTCCGTGGGAGGAATATGGCCGTTGACATGCCAGGTGAAAATACCAAAAAAATCAGCTCTTCGGTGTGGAGGTATTTCACCAGAAATGCGGACAACAGGTGTCAAGCCGTGTGTTCCCTTTGTCAAGCTGTAATAAGTAGGGGTAAGGACGTTAACCACCTCGGAACATCCTCCCTTATACGTCACCTGCAGCGCATTCATAATAAGTCAGTGACAAGTTCAAAAACTTTGGGTGACAGCGGAAGCAGTCCACTGACCAGTAAATCCCTTCCTCTTGTAACCAAGCTCACGCAAACCACCCCACCAACTCCCTCAGTGTCAATTTCCTCCTTCCCCAGGAATGCCAATAGTCCTGCAGGCCATGTCACTGGCAATTCTGACGAGTCCTCTCCTGCCTGGGATTCCTCCGATGCATCCTTGCGTGTAACGCCTACTGCTGCTGGCGCTGCTGTTGTTGCCGCTGGGAGTCGATGGTCATCCCAGAGGGGAAGTCGTAAGCCCACTTGTACTACTTCCAGTAAGCAATTGACTGTTCAACAGTCCTTTGCGAGGAAGATGAAATATCACAGCAGTCATCCTACTGCAAAGCGGATAACTGAGGCCTTGGCATCCTGGGTGGTGAGAAACGTGGTTCCGGTATCCATCATTACTGCAGAGCCAACTAGAGACTTGTTGGAGGTACTGTGTCCCCGGTACCAAATACCATCTAGGTTCCATTTCTCTAGGCAGGCGATACCGAAAATGTACACAGACCTCAGAAAAAGAGTCACCAGTGTCCTAAAAAATGCAGCTGTACCCAATGTCCACTTAACCACGGACATGTGGACAAGTGGAGCAGGGCAGGGTCAGGACTATATGACTGTGACAGCCCACTGGGTAGATGTATGGACTCCCGCCGCAAGAACAGCAGCGGCGGCACCAGTAGCAGCATCTCGCAAACGCCAACTCTTTCCTAGGCAGGCTACGCTTTGTATCACCGGTTTCCAGAATACGCACACAGCTGAAAACCTCTTACGGCAACTGAGGAAGATCATCGCGGAATGGCTTACCCCAATTGGACTCTCCTGTGGATTTGTGGCATCGGACAACGCCAGCAATATTGTGTGTGCATTAAATATGGGCAAATTCCAGCACGTCCCATGTTTTGCACATACCTTGAATTTGGTGGTGCAGAATTTTTTAAAAAACGACAGGGGCGTGCAAGAGATGCTGTCGGTGGCCAGAAAAATTGCGGGACACTTTCGGCGTACAGGCACCACGTACAGAAGACTGGAGCACCACCAAAAACTACTGAACCTGCCCTGCCATCATCTGAAGCAAGAAGTGGTAACGAGGTGGAATTCAACCCTCTATATGCTTCAGAGGTTGGAGGAGCAGCAAAAGGCCATTCAAGCCTATACAATTGAGCACGATATAGGAGGTGGAATGCACCTGTCTCAAGTGCAGTGGAGAATGATTTCAACGTTGTGCAAGGTTCTGATGCCCTTTGAACTTGCCACACGTGAAGTCAGTTCAGACACTGCCAGCCTGAGTCAGGTCATTCCCCTCATCAGGCTTTTGCAGAAGAAGCTGGAGGCATTGAAGAAGGAGCTAAAAGGGAGCGATTCCGCTAGGCATGTGGGACTTGTGGATGCAGCCCTTAATTCGCTTAACAAGGATTCACGGGTGGTCAATCTGTTGAAATCAGAGCACTACATTTTGGCCACCGTGCTCGATCCTAGATTTAAAGCCTACCTTGGATCTCTCTTTCCGGCAGACACAAGTCTGCTGGGGTGCAAAGACCTGCTGGTGACAAAATTGTCAAGTCAAGCGGAACGCGACCTGTCAACATCTCCTCCTTCACATTCTCCCGCAACTGGGGGTGCGAGGAAAAGGCTCAGAATTCCGAGCCCACCCGCTGGCGGTGATGCAGGGCAGTCTGGAGCGACTGCTGATGCTGACATCTGGTCCGGACTGAAGGACCTGACAACGATTACGGACATGTCGTCTACTGTCACTGCATATGATTCTCTCAACATTGATAGAATGGTGGAGGATTATATGAGTGACCGCATCCAAGTAGGCACGTCACACAGTCCGTACTTATACTGGCAGGAAAAAGAGGCAATTTGGAGGCCCTTGCACAAACTGGCTTTATTCTACCTAAGTTGCCCTCCCACAAGTGTGTACTCCGAAAGAGTGTTTAGTGCCGCCGCTCACCTTGTCAGCAATCGGCGTACGAGGTTACATCCAGAAAATGTGGAGAAGATGATGTTCATTAAAATGAATTATAATCAATTCCTCCGCGGAGACATTGACCAGCAGCAATTGCCTCCACAAAGTACACAGGGAGCTGAGATGGTGGATTCCAGTGGGGACGAATTGATAATCTGTGAGGAGGGGGATGTACACGGTGATATATCAGAGGGTGAAGATGAGGTGGACATCTTGCCTCTGTAGAGCCAGTTTGTGCAAGGAGAGATTAATTGCTTCTTTTTTTGGGGGGGTCCAAACCAACCCGTCATATCAGTCACAGTCGTGTGGCAGACCCTGTCACTGAAATGATGGGTTGGTTAAAGTGTGCATGTCCTGTTTTGTTTATACAACATAAGGGTGGGTGGGAGGGCCCAAGGACAATTCCATCTTGCACCTCTTTTTTCTTTTCTTTTTCTTTGCATCATGTGCTGATTGGGGAGGGTTTTTTGGAAGGGACATCCTGCGTGACACTGCAGTGCCACTCCTAGATGGGCCCGGTGTTTGTGTCGGCCACTAGGGTCGCTAATCTTACTCACACAGTCAGCTACCTCATTGCGCCTCTTTTTTTCTTTGCGTCATGTGCTGTTTGGGGAGGGTTTTTTGGAAGGGACATCCTGCGTGACACTGCAGTGCCACTCCTAGATGGGCCCGGTGTTTGTGTCGGCCACTAGGGTCGCTAATCTTACTCACACAGCTACCTCATTGCGCCTCTTTTTTTCTTTGCGTCATGTGCTGTTTGGGGAGGGTTTTTTGGAAGGGCCATCCTGCGTGACACTGCAGTGCCACTCCTAGATGGGCCCGGTGTTTGTGTCGGCCACTAGGGTCGCTAATCTTACTCACACAGCTACCTCATTGCGCCTCTTTTTTTCTTTGCGTCATGTGCTGTTTGGGGAGGGTTTTTTGGAAGGGACATCCTGCGTGAGACTGCAGTGCCACTCCTAGATGGGCCCGGTGTTTGTGTTGGCCACTAGGGTCGCTTATCTTACTCACACAGCGACCTCGGTGCAAATTTTAGGACTAAAAATAATATTGTGAGGTGTGAGGTATTCAGAATAGACTGAAAATGAGTGTAAATTATGGTTTTTGAGGTTAATAATACTTTGGGATCAAAATGACCCCCAAATTCTATGATTTAAGCTGTTTTTTAGTGTTTTTTGAAAAAAACACCCGAATCCAAAACACACCCGAATCCGACAAAAAAAATTCGGTGAGGTTTTGCCAAAACGCGTTCGAACCCAAAACACGGCCGCGGAACCGAACCCAAAACCAAAACACAAAACCCGAAAAATTTCAGGCGCTCATCTCTAATTTTTATGCCCCATAAATGGATTTCTAAATTCAACTTATAAATGAGACCCGTACTCTCCTTCCTTCTTTTTATTTCTTTCTTCTCACACTATTGCTCTCTTCTTCTCAGATTTACTCTCCCTCCTTACACAGTTCAGTGGAGTAATAGTAAAAATAAATGTAAAAACCCTAAGGGAACATTAATTCTCCTGTCTGGTCCTTGACACAAAGGGCCTGACTCTGAGGTTGGAGTAAAGCAAACTAAAGGTTAAGTACAGATGGAGCCACACTAATTGCGTCACCGCGTCACGTTCACTAGAATGGGAGCATCTCTGTGCGCTCCCATCATGACTAGGTGGACGGATCGCCTATTCACTCCGTGAGCGCTCATATGCGATGGAGCCGCACTAGATGAGTGTGGCTCCATCTGTATAGTAACTGTGCACCTGGATAAACCATGTTGCAAAGCTAGGGGGGGTGGGGTGTTCATGCAGGTTACATACTGGCTGCTTTTGCATATAGCTCACAAATACTGGGCAGCTTTATTTTTACACTGCAATTGAGTTCTGAGTTTGGACATGCCCTCTAAAATCTCTGCACATTTTTCATGTACATGGGGGGTCATTCCGAGTTGTTCGCTCGCAAGCGGATTTTAGCAGATTTGCTCATGCTAAGCCGCCGCCTACTGGGAGTGAATCTTAGCATCTTAAAATTGCGAACGATGTATTCGCAATATTGCAATTACACACCTCGTAGCAGTTTCTGAGTAGCTCCAGACTTACTCGGCATCTGCGATCATTTCACTGCTTGTCGTTCCTGGTTTGACGTCACAAACACACCCAGCATTCGCCCAGACACTCCTCCGTTTCTCCGGCCACTCCTGCATTTTTTCCGGAAACGGTAGCGTTTTTTCCCACACGCCCATAAAACGGCCTGTTTCCGCCCAGTAACACCCATTTCCTGTCAATCACATTACGATCGCCAGAACGATGAAAAAGCCGTGAGTAAAATTCCTAACTGCATAGCAAATTTACTTGGCGCAGTCGCAGTGCGGACATTGCGCATGCGCATTAAGCGGAAAATCGCTGCGATGCGAAGATTTTTACCGAGCGAACAACTCGGAATGAGGGCCATCATCTGCAGTGCAACATGATTTATACTAGAGAGAGATGAGCGGGTTCGGTTCGTTCGGTTCGTCCGAACCCCCCCGAACTTCACTTATTTTACACGGGTCCAAGGCAGCCTCGGATCTTCCCGCCTTGCTTGGTTAACCCGTAAGCAGCCGAACGTCATCAACCCGCTGTTGGATTCTATATAAAGAGCCGCGCGTCGCCGCCATTTTCACTCGTGCATTGGAGATTGAACGGAGAGGACGTGGCTGCGTTCTCTGCCTGAAAATCTCCATATCTGTGCTCAGTATGCAGCAAATATCTGTGCACAGTGTACTGCATTTTGGTGACCAACTGTATATAGTTGTACAGTACATTAGGCCATTGCTGTATCTTGCAGCTCCGTGTCACTTCAAGTATCCATTCCATATCTGTGCTGCATTTTTGTGAGCAGTATATATAGTAGTACAGTGCAGCATTTTGGTGACCAACGGTATATAGTTGTACAGTACAGTATTTATATAATAATATTACTTGCATATAATTCCACACATTAAAAAATGGAGAACAATAATGTGGAGGTGAAATAGGGAAAGATCAAGATTCACTTCCACCTAGTGCTGAAACTGCTGCCACTAGTCATGGCAGAGACGATTCTATGCCATCATCGTCATCTGCCAAGGCCGATGCCCAATGACATAGTAGAGAGCATGTAAAATCCAAAAAACAAAAATTCAGTAAAATGACCCAAAAATCAAAATTAAAAGCGTCTGATGAGAAGCGTAAACTTGCCAATATGCCATTTATGACACGGAGTGGTAAGGAACGGCTGAGGCCCTGGCCTATGTTCATGGCTAGTGGTTCAGCTTCGCATGAGGATGGAAGCACTCATCCTCCCGCTAGAAAACTGAAAAAAGTTAAGATGGCAAAAGCACAGCAAAGAACTGTGCGTTCTTCTAAATCACAAATCCCCAAGGAGAGTCCAATTGTGTCGGTTGCGATGCCTGACCTTCCCAACACTGGACAGGAAGAGGTGGCTCCTTCCACCTTTTGCACGCCCCCTGGAAGTGCTGGAATGAGCACCCACAGTCCAGTTCCTGATAGTTAAATTGAAGATGTCACTGTTGAAGTACACCAGGATGAGGATATGGGTGTTGCTGGTGCTGAGGAGGAAATTGACATGGAGGATTCTGATGGTGAGGTGATTTGTTTAAGTCAGGCACCCGGGGAGACATCTGTTGTCCGTGGGATGAATATGGCCATTGACATGCCTGGTCAAATTACAAAAAAAAATCACCTCTTCGGTGTGGAATTATTTCAACAGAAATGCGGACAACTGTTGTCAAGCCATGTGTTGCCTTTGTCAAGCTGTAATAAGTAGGGGTAAGGATGTTAACCACCTAGGAACATCCTCCCTTATATGTCACCTGGAGCGCATTCATCAGAAGTCATTGACAAGTTCAAAAACTTTGGGTGACAGCGGAAGCAGTCCACTGACAACTTAATCCCTTCCTCTTGTAACCAAGCTCCTGCAAACCACACCACCAACTCCCTCAGTGTCAATTTCCTCCTTACACAGGAAAGCCAATAGTCCTGCAGGCCATGTCACTGGCAAGTCTGATAAGTCCTCTCCTGACTGGGATTCCTCCGATGGATCCTTGAGTGTAACGTCTACTGCTGCTGGCGCTGCTGTTTTTGCTGCTGGGAGTCTATCATCATCCCAGAGGGGAAGTCGGAAGACCACTTGTACTAATTCCAGTAAGCAATTGACTGTCCAACAGTCCTTTGCGAGGAAGAAGAAATATCACAGCAGTCATCCTGTTGCAAAGCGGATAACTCAGGCCTTGGTAGGTGTGTTGGTGTTAGACGTACGTCCGGTTTCCGGCATTAGTTCACAGGGACTTAGAGAATTTCTTGAGGTAGTGTGTCCCTGGTACCAAATACCATCTAGGTTCCACTTCTCTAGGCAGGCAATACCGAGAATGTACACAGACATCAGAAAAAGACTCACCAGTGTCCTAAAAAATGCAGTTGTACCCAATGTTCACTTAACCACGAACATGTGGACAAGTGGAGCAGGGCATACTCAGGACTATATGACTGTGACAGCCCACTGGGTAGATGTATTGCCTCCCGCTGCAAGAACAGCAGCGGCAGCACCAGTAGCAGCATCTCGCAAACGCCAACTCGTTCCTAGGCAGGCTACGCTTTGTATCACCGCTTTCCATAAGAGGCACACCGCTAACAACCTCTTACAGAAACTGAGGAACACCATCGCAGAATGGCTTACCCCAATTGGACTCTCCTGGGGATTTGTGACATCGGACAATGGGGGGTAATTCTGAGTTGATCGCAGCAGCAAGTTTGTTAGCAATTGGGCAAAACCATGTGCACTGCAGGGGGGGCAGATATAACACTTGCAGAGAGAGTTAGATTTGGGTGGGTTATTTTGTTTCTGTGCAGGGTAAATACTGGCTGCTTGTTTTTATACTGCAATTTAGAGTTCAGTTTGAACACACCCCACCCAAATCTAACTCTCTCTGCACATGTTATATCTGCCTCCCCTGCAGTGCACATGGTTTTGCCCAACTGCTAAAAACTTTCCTGCTGCGATCAACTTGGAATTACCCCCAATGCCACCAATATTGTGCGTGCATTACATGTGGGCAAATTCCAGCACGTCCCATGTTTTGCACATACATTGAATTTGGTGGTGCAGAATTTTTTTTTAAATTACTGGGGCGTGCAAGAGATGCTGTCGGTGGCCCGAAGAATTGCGGGCCACTTTCAGCATTCATCCACCGTGTGCCGAAGACTGGAGCACCAGCAAACACTCCTGAACCTGCCCCGCCATCATCTGAAGCAAGAGGTGGTAACGAGGTGGAATTCAACCTTCTATATGCTTCAGAGGATGGAGGAGCAGCAAAATGCCATTCAAGCCTATACATCTGCCTATGATATACGCAAAGGAGGGGAAATGCACCTGACTCTAGCGCAGTGGAGAATGATTTCAACGTTGTGCAAGGTTCTGCAACCCTTTGAACATGCCACACGTGAAGTCAGTTCACACACTGCTAGCCTGAGTCAGGTCATTCCCCTCGTCAGGCTTTTGCAGAAGCAGCTGGAGAGATTGAAGGAGGAGCTAAAATGGAGCGCTTCCGCTAGGCATGTGGGACTTGTGGATGGAGCCCTTAATTTGCTTAACCAGGATTCACGGGTGGTCAATCTGTTGAAATCAGAGCATTACATTTTGGCCACTGTGCTCAATCCTAGGTTTAACGCCTACGTTGTATCTCTCTTTCCGGCAGACACAAGTCTGCAGAGGTTCAAAGACCTGCTGGTGAGAAAATTGTCAAGTCAAGCAGAACGTGACCCGTCAACAGCTCCTCCTTCACATTCTCCCGCAACTGGGGGTGCGAGGAAAAGGCTAAGAATTCCGAGCCCACCCACTGGCGGTGATGCAGGGCAGTCTGGAGCGAGTGCTGACATCTGGTCCGGACTGAAGGACCTACCAACGATTACTGACATGTCGTCTACTGTCACTGCATATGATTCTGTCACCATTGAAAGAATGGTGGAGGATTATATGAGTGACAGCATCACTGTAGGCACGTCAGACAGTCCGTACGTATACTGGCAGGAAAAAGAGGCAATTTGGAGGCCCTTGCACAAACTGTCTTTTTTTTACCTAAGTTGCCCCCCCTCCAGTGTGTACTCCGAAGGAGTGTTTAGTGCAGCCGCTCACCTTGTCAGCGATCGGCGTACGTGGTTACTTCCACAAAATGTGGAGAAGATGATGTTCATGAAAATGAATTATAATCAATTCCTCCGTGGAGACATTGACCAGCAATTGCGTCCAGAAAGTACACAGGGACCTGAGATGGCGGATTCCAGTGGGGACGAATTAATACTCTGTGAGGAGGGGGATGTACACAGTGAAAGTGATGAGGAATCGGAGGATGATAATGAGGTGGACATCTTGCCTCTGTAGAGCCAGTTTGAGCAAGGAGAAATTGATTGCTTCTTTTTTTGGTGGGGGCCCAAACCAACCAGTCATTTCAGCCACAGTCGTGTGGCAGACCCTGTGGCTGAAATTATGGGTTTGTTAAAGTGTGCATGTCCTGTTTATACAACATAAGGGTGGGTGGGAGGGCCCAAGGACAATTCCATCTTGCACCTCTTTTTTTTCTTTATTTATCTTTGCATCATGTGATGTTTGGGGCCAATTTTTTTAAGTGCCATCCTGTCTGCCACTGCAGTGCCACTCCTAGATGGGCCAGATGTTTGTGCCGGCCACTTGGATCGCTTAGCTTAGTCATCCAGCTACCTCGGTGCAAATTTTAGGACGAAAAATAATATTGTAAGGTGTGTGGTGTTCAGAATAGACTGGAAAAGAGTGGAAATTATGGTTATTGAGGTTAATAATACTATGGGATCAAAATTACCCCCAAATTCTATGATTTAAGCTGTTTTTGAAGGGGTTTTGAAAAAAAACACCCGAATCCAAAACACACCCGAATCCTACAAATTTTTTTTAGGGAGGTTTTGCCAAAACGCGTCCAAATCCAAAACACGGCCGTGGAACCGAATCCAAAACCAAACCACAAAACCCGAAAAATTTCCAGTGCACATCTCTAATTTATACAGGTATAGTAAAAAGTTATAGTACTTGTTTTTTTTGGCTTTTCTCCCACCTCAGAATCAGGCCCAAATTAACTTAATTGACCTTAAGAGGTCAATACATGAACAGCCAATCAGAGCAGCGTGTATCTCATTTGCTGAAGCATTGAGATTGACTGTTCCCATATTGATCTCTCAAGGTCAACTACGTTGATTTGTGTCATGCATTGCTTGGAGTATCATCTCTCTATTAATATTTTTACTTTCTCTTTTCCAATTGTTTTACTGCAGGACAGAAGAAATATTCACTGCGAATTTAAGAGAAAACTTAATAGTAATTAATGTATTTTAGTGAGTTCGTAATTCAATTGTCTATGTTTTTTTACTACTAGGTACATTTGTGGAACTTCTTGAACACAATTACATGTCATCTTTATAATAATGAACTGAAGTGTAGTATACACAAGAGAGAGCAGTTTTCAAAGAAATTTTATATTTCCAATATATAATTTGCTTAGCTACAAACACAAATAACATTTTTTAATTAATTAAAAAAGTAATTATATTAAAATAAATAACATTAGTTGTTATCACTAATGGATAACAACATATACTAAATGTGTGCAAAATCCCAGCAGTCAGGATCCCGACAGTCAGGACACTGACGGCGGGATCCTGACGGACAGAATCCTGACACATTCTGGAAGGTATTTTTATCCTACCCCTAATCCTAACCCTTACCCACCCCTTCTGCAGCCTATTCCTAAATCATAACCTCCCACTCCCAAAGCCTAACTCTAACTGTCCCCTCCACATTTTGACCATAAATGCCGCCATTCCCACTCCCCATAGCCAAACCCCAACTTGCAATTAAAGAAATATGTGAATATGTCCTAACTGAACTCTGGATAAACTGTCTGTACCTGCCCACCTTCCATCTACCTATCAAGCTTTTAAGAAAAGAAAGTTAATGATAGGCAAGTATTACCTGTATCTATGCTTTTATATAAATATATATATTATTATTCATTGATGTTGTGAGGATAAGTGAGCTTGCTATGGTGAGTGCTGAACTCTCTGTGTATGTATATATATATATATATATATCCTATATAATAAAAGGCTAACTGCTCCTCCCCTCTGTTATGTGCACTGGTGGCCACTGGAGGCCGCCACACAGAAAAATGAAAATGAAAGTGATCATGCAGGGAGGTGTTGCAGCCTGCTGCTAATACGTAAACATACTGATCTGACTGTTTCACACTTGCTGAATATGGAGAGAGGGTGCTGGAAAGAGCGAGAGAGAGAGAGAGAGAGAGAGAGAGGGGGTAGGGGTAGGTTTTGGTGTGGTAGTTGCCATTTATAACAACCTTTCATATTCAAAATTGACTGGATTTTCATACTCTGCACTGAGTGGTCTTCAGTATGCCGGCTGTCGGGATCCCGGCGCACAGTATACCGGCGCCGGGATCCCGACAGCCTGCATACCGACACTTATTCTCCCTCGTGGGGGTCCATGACCCCCCTGAAGGGAGAACAAAATAGCGTGGTGCAGCGTGGTGAGCGCAGCGAGCCCGCAAGGGGCTCATTTGCGCTCGCCACACTGTCGGTATGCCAGAGGTCGAGCTCCCGGCGCCGGTATGCTGGTCGCCGGAAGCCCGACCGCCGGCAATACTACACCCCTCTGCACCCCCTACTTCATATACTATGCTGCAACCTCAGGTTACTTGCCATCCTGGGACTCGGCAACAAGTAGCAGCAGTAACGGTTACTCAGAGTGGAGGCACCGGGGACACGCGTGGCCACTTAATGGAGGGGGGGGATGAAAGTGAATCAGTCTGACAGTAAGATGTGAGACCCTTTGTGGGGTGAGCAGTGCGGTGACCAGGAGAAGGAGGGGTCAGCACTGGGGCTGCAGATGATGCAGGTGAGGAGGCAGCTAATCGTCTCAACTGCATTATATATACTGCGTGCCAATGGAGGGACAGGGTCCTGTGCTTGCCCCTCCCACATCTTACACAGGCCCTTCCCAGACCCCTCCGGCCAGCTGCAGTTGGCTACTGATATCTTCTACCCACAGACTGGGCAAGAGCTGTGTAGGGACTGGTGAGCTTACACGTGCCAGTACTGGTGTATATAGTGCAACATCATTATAGCATGCCCATTACAGATATACAGCATGTACTGTATATATATATATATATATATATATATATAAAAAAGACTAATGCTACACCCTCAGCATGACAGAGCCCCGGCTCCCAGTAGCAGGACTTCCAGAAACCCGGCAGATCCTGTGTGAGTAGCGACCTTCCCTCCCTATAATAATTTTGGTGGGCCTTTAACTAGTATATATATATATATATATATATATATATATTAGAGATGTGCGGCTGGCACTTTTCGTGTTTTGTGTTTTGGTTTTGGTTCTAATTCCACTTTCGTGTGTTGGTTTTGGCTTGGTTTTGCCAAAACCACACTTTCATGTTTTGGCTTTGGTTTTGGATCTGGATGATTTTTGAAAAAAAACATAAAAACAGCTAAAATCACAGAATTTGGAGGTAATTTTGCTCCTACAGTATTATTAACCTCAATAACAATCATTTCCACACATTTCCAGTCTATTCTGAACACCTTACACCTCACAATATTGTTTTTAGGCCAAAAGGTTGCACCAAGGTTGCTGGATGATTAAGCTAAGCAACATAAGTGGACAACACAAACACCTGACCCATCTAGGAGTAGCACTGCTGTGGCAGACAGGAGGGCAGATATAAAAAAAGGCCCCAAACAGCACATCATGCAAAGAAGAAAAAGAATTGCAATGAGGTAGTTGTATGACTAGGCCAAGCGACTCAAACATATGGCCCATCTAGGCGTGGCACTGCAGTGGCAGACAGGAGGGCAGATATAAAAAAAAAAGGCCCCAAACAGCACATCATGCAAAGAAGAAAAAGAATTGCAATGAGGTAGTTGTATGACTAAGCCAAGCGACACAAACAATTGGTCCATCAAGGCATGGCACTGCAGTTACAGACAGGAGGGCAGATATTAAAAAAGGGCCCTAACAGCACATGATGCAAAGAAGAAAAAAAGGTGCACCGAGGTTGCTGTATGACTTAGCTAAGCGACACAACCACCTGGCCCATCTAGTAGTGTCATGCAGTGGCTGAATGTCGAGAGTGGGCCGCAATTGTTCGGTCCACTGACAGCATCTCCTGCACGCTCCAGTCACTTTTACAAAAATCTGTAATTGGTGGATTTACATGGCAGTACCCCAGAACTAATACAGCAGTACCCCACACAGGATGTCACTTTTCAAAAACTAGGCCCCAAACAGCACCTCATGCAAAGATGTCGAAGAGGTGCAATGAGGTAGCTGTATGACTAAGCCAAGCGACACAAACAATTGCCACTGGAATTATACGTCCAAATCACTGGAATTATACATCCAAATTACTGGAATTAATTGGCAAGATCACTGTAATTATACGTCCAAATCACTGGAATTAATTGGCAAGATCACTGTAATTAATAATTATACATCCAAATCACTGGAATTATACTTCCAAATCATTGGAATTAATTGGCAAGATCATTGTAATTATACGTCTAAATCACTGGAATTAATTGGCAAGATCACTGTAATTAATAATTATACATCCTAATCACTGGAATTAAATGGCAAAATCTCGTTATCGCCTGCCTAGTGAAGTGGAATCTAGATGGGATTTGGTACCGGGGACACACTACCTCCATCAGTTGTCTAAATCCCACTGCACTAATGGCGGATACCGGACGCACGTCTAACATCAAACATAAGTGTCAAGGCCTCAGTTATGAGGGCTTCCATCGTCATGTGAAGCTGAACCACTAGTCATTAACATAGGCCAGGGCCTCAGCCGTTCCTTGCCACTCCGTGTCGTAAATGGCATATTGGCAAGTTTACATTTCTCCTCAGACCATTTAAATTTCTTGTTTTGGGTCTATTTACTGAACTTTACTGAACTTTGGCTTTTTGGATTTTACATGCCCTCTACTATCACATTGGGCATCGGCCTTGGCAGACGACGTTGATGGCATTTCATCGCCAATATCATGGCTAGTGGCAGCAGCTTCAGAACTAGGAGGAAGTTGTTCTTGATCTTTGCCTATTTTATCCTCCAAATTTTTGGTCTCCATTATTTTTCTGGAGTTATATAACACAATATGCGGCACAGGAATGACTGATGGCTGATGCACAGGACATTACCACTGGTCTGATGCAGAACAACACAGCAACACTGTGAGGGACTTGTTGTTGTTATTATTATTATTATTATTATTATTATTATATGTCAGCAGTGGACATATAGCAGCAGCGTATACCACTGTGACTGCCTGGTCACTGGAATGACTTATGACCAGGACACTACCACTGGTCTGATACAGGACAACACCACTGAAAGGGACTTATACAGCTACACTGGATATATGGCAGCAGAGGACACCACCACTGTGACTGGTCACTGGACTGATGCTGCACAAGACACTACCCCTGGTCTAATGCAGGACAAGACAGCAAAAATGCAAGGGTCTTATACAGCAGCACTGGGGACATACAGCAGCAGAGGACACCAACACTGTGACTGGCTGGACTGATGCAGCACAATACACTGACTTCACTGGACTGGACTGAGCAGCACAGCACAACACAGCACAAGACTCTCCACCCCACTTTCCCGCCCCCCCACAGACACTGAGGATGGAGACACGTCCTCTCACTACACTCTCCGAGACTGGAGTGAAACTGACCCAAAGCGCGGCTCCTTATATGGAATCCAAATCCCACGAGAATCCGACAGCGGGATGATGACGTTTTGCCGCGTTCGGTTTCCGAGTCAGGCGGGCAAACCCGAGCCGGGCTCGGAACCGTACTCGGCAGGCAAAGTCCGGTAGGGTTCGGTTCTCTGAGAACCGAACCCACTCATCTCTAGTTCCGATGTTAGCCGCTGGAACATTTTAACATGACTTATTCATGTCATAGAGAGAATCTGACAAATTTAAACATACCACAGTCAGGCAGGAAAACCCGAGCTGGGCTCAGAACCGTACTCGAATGGTGAAGTTCGGTACGGTTCGGTTCTCTGAGAGCCTAAACTTCTCATCTCTAATACACACACACACACACACACATATATATATGTATATATATACAAATGCAGGTGTCCCCCCTTGGAGAAAGGAACAGGCGGCACTCCTCCGGACTTTTTCAAATAAGCTGACGTTTCAAGGCCCAATGGCCTTTTTATCAGGTGCAATATTGCACCTGATGAAAAGGCCATTGGGCCTTGAAACGTTGTTCTATTAAAAGCAACAGCTTATTTGAAAAAGTCCGGAGGAGTGCCGCCTGTTCCTTTCTCCAAGGGGGGACACCTGCATTTGTCTATTATTCATTTAGGAAGACACCCCGCCTCTACAATGGATATCCCAGAGTGCCCTTTCCAGTGTCTGTATATATATATATATATATATATATATAAATATAGTTATACATGTGCAGTACAGCAATCAGAAGCAATGTTTACTGTTTACTTTCATTTGAAATAGGTAAAGTCAACATCAAAGTAGGATATCCTGCAGATGTTCTAAGCTGAATGGACAGAGTGATTGAAAAAGCAGTGAGCAAATGAGAGTTGTGCTGTCTGGAGGAAGAAACCTGTTCTAAGTACGGTAATTCTCATATTACTGGTCATATTGAGAAAGTAAGGTATTGGGACTGAGCCCTGGACATACCCAGAACATTTCCTGTTTTACATACCAGAGGATAAATGTAACTGGAGGTTGGGGATTTTGTTGAGAATTGCCGTATTTTTAAAGTGGCAATAATTTTCAAGGTGTTGCCTTGTAAATGATTGCCGCTTTAAAAATAGGACGAAATCCCTGATCTCCGGCAACTCAGACCTTATTACATTTACCCCCTGGTATGTAAAACAAGAAATGTCTTCTGTACTAAACGGCATGGGCCAAACTAAAATGTAGCAAGCAGCAGCAAGTACAAACCTCCATGTGCGAGATTTCCCACTCTCTTGCTTGTAGTATTAAAAATGTCTGCAATCAGATGTTTTACATGGTTGATTTTGGCCATTAACGGTCTATCAATCCCCGGGGACATTATAGTGCCACCTCCCAGAATTACTGCTGAACCTCCTGGCTCAGTACATGCAGATCTGTACACTTTAAATGGATAATCAGCTCTGGGTATGTGTTATATACATACATAAATTTTACAAGTCATTCTTTTTTGTTTCCATCAACTAATATTTTTTTTAAAAAAGATAAAAAATGTAGGCCATAACTCTTGCATTTTCATGATGCAACATAATTGGATATCAAAATCCAAAATGATGAATACAAATAAAGATACATTAAATATCTCTGTGGCCTTATTATTATTCAAATTAACATTTCATTTTTATTTTTTTGGAATGGACATCTAAATGGATCGTGGTGCCACATACAAATAGGTCATAGCTTTGACAGAATTAATCCATCAGAAAGGTGAATGGGATAATAATGCTTAGTAAGAGTTGGATGGAAATGTGGTCTGAGATGCCTAGAAGCTAAAGTCAGGTGTCTCCATCTGTCAAGCTCATGCTAGGCTCCTTAGGCAAACATAAATAAGGAGAGAGGAAGCCATCCATGGAAAAGGAGAATTAAAATCTATTTGAAATTCAGACTTTTCTTGTTTTGACACGTGTTAGGAAAACACACGACTGTGATAGTTACTGATAGGTAAGAGAATGTACAGAGGATAAAGTCAAAAGAATGTTTGAAAGTCGAAATCGTTATGACTTTAGCAAATGCACTTCTTTAATTTAACCTGCTATTATAGAGTAATATATAGGAAATATATAATTTTAACCAATAAAAACACCCAAATCCATGTTTTTTTTCTTTTTTTAACAGATGTACAGTATGTTCATATTAATTATTTTGACTATTGTGTTGAAAATCCTGTACAGTATCACATTTACATTATTGTATGTCTAAAGGGCATTTATAAATTGTTAATAAAGTCTGTTATGCTAAGATCCCATTCTCCTAATGGTCTTTACTGATAGAGTCTAGTACCCAGTGCCTTAACTAGACATTTTAGCACTATGTGCAAGAAACAGCATCGCCCCCCCAATATTCAAAACAGAGCCAGTGCACGTCGTAGGTGTGCGCCAAAAATATAGGGGTGTGGCATGGGGGAGGGACGTGACCACAAAATAATACCAATTTATATTACGTTGCACAGTAGACTCCATTATTAAAATTACGCCAAACAGTAGTGCCACTTACACACATTATGCCAGGTAGAGTCCCCTGTCACACATTACAGCAGGTAGAGCTCCTTTTATCACATTACGGCAGGTAGAATCCCCTTTGACACATTACGGCAGGTAGAATCCCCTTTGACACATTACGGCAGGTAGAATCCCCTTAGACACATTACGGCAGGTAGAATCCCCTTTGACACATTACGGCAGGTAGAATCCCCTCTGACACATTATGGCAGGTAGAATCCCCTCTGACACATTACGGCAGGTAGAATCCCCTCTGACACATTACGGCAGGTAGAATCCCCTCTGACACATTATGGCAGGTAGAATCCCCTCTGACACATTACGGCAGGTAGAATCCCCTCTGACACATTACAGCAGGTAGAATCTCTTCTGACACACTATGGTGTATATTTAACCCCCCCCGAAATATCCTGCATTTGCCCCTGTGCCTGCCCACCTTCCCCCCTCTTCCATGCTGTGCTGCTTGTTTATGCTGATTTTACCTTTTGTCCTGAACTGAGCAGCTCCTCAGCTATAACTCCCTTCAGCCTGTCACTGCAGGAACCGGGGGAGAAGGCGGATATCAACTGCCACGGCCCACGGGCACTGCAGCATAGATCATTATTCTGCACAAGGGAGTCTCCCAGCGCAGCTATAAGCGCCTGCGGGTGGGGGGTTCGAGGGTCGCGCAGCTCAGTGTAACCATAATGAGGGGGGGTGGGGGGGGTTGAGGAAGGACATTAATTGCAGCTTCCCGCGCTGTTGCACTATAAGCTCAAGCTTGGCTGGGAGAGAAGGCGGAGATGATCGCGGCTCTGTGTTAGCAAGACGCAGGGGGGGCATTACTCATGGCTTCCTGCATCTTTACTGAAAGCTCCGGCTTTGGGGCGGGGAGAGGCAGAGCTGACAGTTACTCATCACCTGTCTCATACAGATTGTGCGGCCGGCTGATTGCACCCCAGGTCATACCTAGCGCACATACCTAGTTACGGCACTGCTAGTACCCATGGGGAGATTATGGGGTCAGTATATACTTGGATTCAATTTTTTGTTCTGATTTATTAGAAATATTTGTTATAACTAATAATAATAAATCTATTTCATTTTGAAAACTCTGACCAAGGTTCATTCCCAGCTGAGAGTTCTGGAAATATGAGTTACAATTACATGTTGAATCTGCAATTTAGTGTAGCCCAATACACCATATTTTTTTTAATTATTATTATTATTATTATTAATATTATTAGTATTAGTCTTTTTATAAGTCTTCTTACAATCGCCGCTGCGATCACTTTTTCCGCTGACCCCCTGCCTATTTTTAAGTTAACTCGGATCTCCTACCTTGTATTGAGATTTTATATGCTTTTATTTGCACTATAGATCTCTTATATTATTGTACATTTTATCTATTAGCTTTTATACCTTATTAAAACTGGTTTATTTTTATATATATATTTTTTGGCTCATATACTTGTATTTTTTAGTAAGTACTCTTTAAACAACACAGGTCGCCGGTACCCCTATCCCCCACTTTTTTTCCATACCTTTTAGCATTACTATACCAGCATTGCATTCTTAGGGAGGGGGAGCAGACACCTATAACAAGGTTGTGTGTGTGTTTTAACGGCATCTTTTTAGTAATTTTACATATTTTATAGTTGGAGTCCATCCCACAAGTGGCGCTGTATATATTTTCTCTACATATATATATATATATATATATATATATATATACTGCTCAAAAAAATAAAGGGAACACTAAAATAACACATCCTAGATCTGAATTAATGAAATATTCTTATTAAATACTTTGTTCTTTACATAGTTGAATGTGCTGACAACAAAATCACACAAAAATTATCAATGGAAATCAAATTTATTAACCCATAGAGGTCTGGATTTGGAGTCACCCTCAAAATGAAAGTGGAAAAACACACAACAGGCTGATCCATCTTTGATGTAATGTCCTTAAAACAAGTCAAAATGAGGCTCAGTAGTGTCTGTCTGTGGCCTCCTCGTGCCTGTATGACCTCCCTACAATGCCTGGGCATGCTCCTGATGAGGTGGCGGATGGTCTCCTGAGAGATCTCCTCCCAGACCTGGACTAAAGCATCCGCCAACTCCTGAACAGTCTGTGGTGCAATGTGGCGTTGGTGAATGGAGCGAGACATGATGTCCCAGATGTGCTCAATTGGATTCAGGTCTGGGGAACGGGTGGGCCAGTCCATAGCATCAATGCCTTCATCTTGCAGGAACTGATGACACACTCCAGCCACATGAGGTCTAGCATTGTCTTGCATTAGGAGGAACCCAGGGCCAACCGCACCAGCATATGGTCTCACAAGGGGTCTGAGGATCTCATCTCGGTATCTAATGGCAGTCAGGCTACCTCTGGCGAGCACATGGAGGGCTGTGCGGCCCCCCAAAGAAATGCCACCTCACACCATTACTGACCCACTGCCAAACCGGATATGCTGGAGGATGTTGCAGGCAGCAGAACGTTCTCCTTGGCGTCTCCAGACTCTGTCACGTGCTCAGTGAGAACCTGCTTTCACCTGTGAAGAGCACAGGACGCTAGTGGCGAATTTGATAATCTTGGTGTTCTCTGGCAAATGCCAAACATCCAGCATGGTGTTGGGCTGTAAGCACAACCCCCACCTGTGGGCGTCGGGCCCTCATACCACCCTCATGGAGTCTGTTTCTGATCATTTGAGTAGACACATGCACATTTGTGGCTTGCTGGAGGTCATTTTGCAGGGCTCTGGCAGTGCTCCTCCTGTTCCTCCTTTCACAAAGGCGGAGGTAGCGGTCCTGCTGCTGGGTTGTTGCCCTCCTACGGCCTCCTCCACATCTCCTGATGTACTGGCCTGTCTCCTGGTAGTGCCTCCATGCTCTGGACACTACGCTGACAGACACAGCAAACCTTCTTGCCACAGCTCGCATTGATGTGCCATCCTGGATGAGCTGCACTACCTGAGCCACTTGTATGGGTTGTAGGAAGGTCATACAGGCACGTGGAGGCCAAACACACTACTGAGCCTCATTTTGACTTGTTTTAAGGACATTACATCAAAGTTGGATCAGCCTGTAATTTTGATTTTGAGGGTGACTCCAAATCCAGACCTCCATGGGTTAATAGATTTGATTTCCATTGATAATTTTTGTGTGATTTTTGTTGTCAGCACATTCAACTATGTAAAGAACAAAGTATTTAATAAGAATATTTCATTAATTCAGATCTAGGATGTGTTATTTTAGTGTTCCCTTTATTTTTTTGAGCAGTGTATATATACCACCATTTGTGTGTGTGTATATATATATATATATATATATATATAATATTATATATGTGTACATACGTGTGTATTTAGAAATTGCTGGTAAATATTAAGGTTCTAAGGTGTTTCCCCCCAAGCAATTAAAATACAATCACACTTATCTGATGAGATTCACTATAAACAAATAAATTATAACTTTAAGTGAATTGTCTAGAATAATCCCCTTTTGTACAAACATGTGATGTAGTTTTATAGTCCTGTGCATTTCATGTGTACTACACCACGCCTGCAACCAGGAACGTTTCTTTACACGATAAAGCACACCTAATACAATTTCAGTTGTGGCATATGGTGCGATAGTTTTCACACATGCTTGATGTATTGCAGAATCCTTGTCTATGCTGAACAATGACTGCTCAGTGCTTTCATTTACCATGGGGTCTGTTTTCAATGCTTTTTTATGACAAATTCACTGAAAAGTACTTTTGAATGTTTCATATTAGCACATCTGTTACATCCGTCTTTTTAATCTTTTTTTCCTCCCCTTGTCTTTATATGCTGATCAATAGTAATTGGAAACTGCAGACGTGACAGTACAATCCCGTGCTATGTAAATGTAGTCGGAAATAAGCAAAAACCTGCCAAGATTAGCTTGCAGTTGGCATCGGTAGGAAAAATAATTTATACATAGAACTTATTATGTGCATTGCTGTCACTGAAAATTAAATGTGTTTGAACGCTTTTGAAAAGCATAGATGTATTTTTACAAGCCATCAATCTCTTTTCACAATCAAAATATCATTGCTTGATTAAGTATTAATGAGACATTGTTAGTATTAAGTCTCTGACACAGATGCCCTTGACATCTGTAAGCCTATGAATTAAAGTATTTAAAGAACCATTTCAGTTGGCTATCAAATAACTATTTTATTAATAAATGATTGAGCTGAATAATTAACCCCCCAGCTGCATTAATTATTATTAGTCCTAAGATTGATTGTAAAAAACTTATTGGCATAAGGTAACGTTACTGCCTTACTTAAGGCTTTACCTTCCATTGGAAACATATGGTACTGTTTAAGTATGGCCATGTTTCACACTCTTGGCACTCGGGATAGCGTCTCACAATTATAAAGAGTCTGGAATGGGGGGGGGATTTGCTTTTACAGCAGAATTCATAAAAAGAAGGGGGGGGTAAGTTTTGTCAAATTTATTGGCTGCAGTGAGCCCTAGAATGTAGACGTCTAGTCTAGCGGCCCTCAATAGAATTCTATTCACTTCTAGTGTAAGAAAATGACCAAATTATTAAGCATGTGAACAGTACGAGCTGGCCGAGAGTCGAGACACTGACACTCCGTTTAGCTAGCCGAGCAGAAGCCATCAGAAACAATCTCTGAATGATTTATAGCAAAATTCAAACCTGATAATTGTCAGTATATTGAATTTTAATATGGCTTCTTAGCTGCCATATTTTTCCTCCCTCCTATCTTTGATCTGCCTGGCAAATAAGAAAGTGAAACCAGATGTAATTTTATCTTAGCCTTGTATGTGAAGGAAGTACAGTACAGTCTTCACTAAAGAGCTACTGCATATTAATATTTGATGAGACTCAATACCCAAGGTATTATTGCATGGTTAAAAAAAAAGAAAAAGTGAACTGCTGTACTCTAAATTATCCATGAAGCTGCAATAAAGGCTATACAGTGTGGTTGAACTCTGATGTTAGTGTATTTTAAATAAAAGAGTGTTCTCTCTATTTAATAGTCCTTTAAAGCACCTTGCCCATTTAGTAAGACAATCATAAACAGTCTAGCAGTGCCTACTACCTCTCTGGCTAGTAATGCAGTGGATAGATCAGCGATGACAAGCCTACTCCCAGGACACAACATGATGCCACAACCACTGTGGAAGCCAATGCTATTCATATGTTAATGACGACATCTGTTCTCTCTAAAGAAGAAACTCGTTTGGATACAGCTTTGAGAGCATGTTTCAAGTGTAATTTGCTCCAAACCTAAAAAATTATGTGAGGTGACAAGCATTGTCACTTTTTATCTAATTAATGCAGTTCTAAATGTTGCTTTATATGTATGAGTACATTAAAAGTTATAGGCATAGATTAAATTTGCAAGGAAAATAAAACACTTTAGTTGGAGTAAGGAGAAGGCCTTTATACTGTCAGTGTCATGTGTACTGAATTTCAGATGATGGTTCCGAAGTTAGCTGCTGGAACATTTTAACATGACTTATTCATGTTATAGAGAGATCTGACAAATTTAAACATACCACAGTCATACTGTATCAATTCACTAGCAGTGTCATCATATTATTACTCTACACCAGTGGGAAACATGCTCCTTCCAACATGGCTGTAATAACTAGGGCTGTGCAAGATGGACAACCAGGAATTCTGGGTAATCCAGAGCTGGATTAATAGGGGACAGGTCCCCCTGGGCCCCCCTTACTCAGGGAGGCCTCCATATCTTAATCAGAGCTGTATTGCAGACTGTGAACAGGAGAAGAGAAGATGGAGATGGAGTCCGAGCAAGGGGCAGGGCTACATGGCAATGTACCAACAGCATCATGGGAAAAAGGAGAGTGAGAAGCTGCTGCTGACCCAGTTACCAGAGAGATAAAAATTGTCTAGCAGCCAGCCTATAAGGTAAGAGGGACTCAGAGAGGAGCCAACAAATATATGTATAAGTGTGTGACCAGTGGTGCCCCTCCCCACAAATATGACAGAGGCACAGGTGCTGGGGATGAGGAGCACTTACCTCCGATACCCACGGTGAGTTGTCCTTTAAAAGTCTGCTGCCTCGGCGTGCTATGCCATGAGCTGTCCTAGCCGGCTCTTCACGGATGTATCGGAGGTAAGCGCTCCCCCGCACTGGGGGTGGGGGTTGGGGGGAGTGTCAATATGTAATTTTTTCTGTGCCCCCCAACCTCAAAACACTAAGGCGCCCCTGTGTGTTACTATATATGTGTGTGCAAAAGTGTATGTCTTTGTGACTGTATGTATGTGTGTGACTATGTACAGCCAGCACCCCCACACTGCCAACACCTCCACACAGAGGATACAGCCTGCACTGCCAACACTGCTGGCTCCCCGTACTGAGGACACCAGCGCCACCCCCACACTTCTGACACAGCCAGCACCCACGCACAGAGGGCACCACTGGCACCCCTGCACTGCTGACACCCCCGGCACCCACCCAACAGAGGACACAGCTGGCACCCCCACACAGAAGACACCACTGGGACATCCGCGCTGCCAACACTGTCAGCACCCCTGCAGTGAGGACAACACTGTGACACCCGTACTGGCAACACTGCCTGCACCCCTGCAGTGAGGACACTGTTGACACCCCTGCACGGAGGACATCACTTGGACACCTGCACTGCCGACACTGCTGGCACCACTGCAATGAAGATACCGCAGACACCCTTGCATTGCTGACAACGCCTGAAACTCCCCCCCACTGCCAACAGTGCCAGTATAACTACATTGAGGACACTGCCGGCACCCTCACACCGACTGCACTCCAGCATTGCTGACGTCACCAACACTCACCTTCACCCACCACTGCTGACACCACCGGCATACCCACATTGAGGACACCACTGACACCCTCACACTGCCGACACAGCTGGCACCCATGCATTAAGGACACCCCCACACTGCTGACAATGTTGAGGACAATGCTGACACCCCCTGCCACAGTAAGTGCACAATTGTTGTATCTGCTCTGCACTGTATTTCACACTGTATCTGATGTGCACTGTATATGACCTTGCACTGTAGCTAACCCACACTGTATGCTATCTGCAATATATCTGACCCACACTGTAAACTGCACTGTATCCAAACCACACTGCATCAGACACGCACTCTATCCTAAAAGCATATAATCTGTCCAATCGTCCCACGTGTCGCGCAGCTGAAATTTAATGGCTGCCTAATAGTCCCCGTAGCCAGGAACAGTGTTTCTCCTGAACACAGCAAATACAACTAGACAAAAAAGATTTTGGCAGCGGGTACCATCGGGCGCCTGGACACCACAAATATTCTTATATAAAGTGCTTTTGTGCAGAATAAATAAAACCATAAAGCATAAATACAACCCTCAAGGTCGATGTGAATGTCCAATACTCAATCCTCACACCTCCTCCTAACAATATGTATCAAAGGATATTGACATATAAAACAGAGGGGAGAGAGACACCACATGTGTTGTACAGTAATTTAATAACATATACACACATTTATAGGACATAGACAATCACAATATAAGATTATAAAGATGGTAAAATTTCCCATGTGTGACAGCCACAGGGAGACTGCGGAACAACTACCAGAGAGTCCGAGAACCCAGAAAAAGTTCTCAAGCAAGTTCTTTAAATTCCAGAATCCACCCGGGCAGGAGCTGGAAAAACCCTGGTTTTTGAAAGCGCAGACCACCAAAAATGCTGACCACAGGTAAAGTTTGCCAACGCGTTTCAACTCCTGTTCCTGGAGTCTTTCTCAAGGCTGAATACCAACTGCACAAACACTATCCGGATATTTAAATGTTCCTTTAGCCAATCACAAAACAACTTTGTGACAAGTTTCCCCCGCCGTCCCGTATACACGTAGCCGGGTTTCCATAGCAACCGGAAGTTGTTCTCCGTCACTTCCGTCCCCGGGTCCGTGGTGCTTTCTCCATAATAACTAGATGAGTCGGAACGTCACCTCTGGTTGTGTCATCTCCGGTCAAGTTGCCATAGCAACTAAGCGCATGGACCCGTCTGTTTCAGAGGCGCGTCTTGACTGTATCTAAGCCTCAATGATCACTGTCATGGTAACACTGTAAACAGACCCATTGTAGACGGCTGGGAGTGTTCAATATTCGTCCCTTACGTTTAAAACTTGAGTCCAACATATACATCTAGTAATTCCAGCTGTAAGTAATTGCAGAATTGTGAAATAGTTCTAAAATAAAATAAAACAATACACAAAATAAAACACAGAGTACAATACTAGATATAAAACAAACTGAATCATAAAGAGACTACATGAACCACTTGAGTTCAAAGTCATTATTAAGACCCATAGGATGTAGAGTATTAAACTCATAAATAAAATACATCTCACTTTTAGCTAAAAGTGTAGCGATATCCCGTTGTCGCGGTCCACACTTAACCACTTTAATAGCTCCGAATCTAACTATCCCTCCTGTAGAGCTCTTATGGTGTATTTTAAAATGATTCGACAGAGTGTGGGACTCCAAACTTTTCTTAATATTCCTGCAGTGCTCACTTAAACGTGTTTTAAGAGGTCTGGTGGTACGGCCTATATAAAAGAGATGGCATTTTTTTGACATTGCAGGTAATAAAATCCCTAATTAAAAAAAGAATTTCATTGATACACACAGATTCAAGTTTTTTCGTTCCATCGCTTGGTACCTCTCGACAACAAATGCACATACCCCAGCGATGGAAACCCTGAGTTAAAACCCTACCTTCCCTTTTTCTGGGGTGTATATAACTATTTACCAGGGAGGACCTCAAATTGGGGGCTTTTTTATAGATAAACGTGGGGTAATCAGGTAATGATTCTCCTAAAACAGGGTCCTTTTTAAGGATTTTCCAATTTCGTCTAACTGATTTCTCAAGGGCTTTATGTTGAGAATTATAGCCGATGATAAAT